>NW_011355970.1:36253-63688 GCF_000735185.1 Notothenia coriiceps
AGAGAAGACCATTAAGTTCATCACACTGACTGGCTGTAATTTGGAGTCAAGAAAAACAATATGAACACTGCGCTGTGTGTGTGTGTGTGTGCGTGTGTGTGTGTGTGTGTGTGTGTGTGTGTGTGTGTGTGTGTGTGTGTGTGTGTGTGTGTGTGTGTGAGAGAGAGAGAGAGAGAGTGTGTGTGTGTGTGTGTGTGTGTGTGTGTGTGTGTGTGTGTGTGTGTGTGTGTGTGTGTGTGTGTGTGTGTGTGTGTGTGTGTGTGTGTGTGTGTGTGTGCATGTGTGTAGATAAGGTATTCTCAAGAGTTTTCTAATTCTAGTTAGCTTATCGAATGCTTATTTAATCGCACTTGTTCTTTCTTTTCTTTTTGATACATCTATTATTCATTTTTTATAAATTACTATTTGTATTGGTCTTTTTCTTCTTAATTAGCTTTTTCTTGTATATCAGACTGCAATATTGAAAGGGTTGACCCTTAGGCTGAGGCAGAATAAAATATTAATCAGTAAGATAAATTAAGTTATTTAGTGTTTTGTTATATTGACTTGAGTAATTGTTGTGAGAACTCATTAAGGTTATAAAAAAAACATTTCATTTTTAGCGGGGGCATTAGTGCAGTTTGGATTTAATGAGAAACAGGTCAGAGTAGTACAAGTAAAACACTAACATAAAAAGCCTTATATAAATATCCTCATCTGCAAAGATTTGAGAATCCTTAAACCTGTGGCAGCGTAATAAGTTATAAACACAACATTACATATTACAAGTATATAGAGACGATATGACAATAACACAGCCAGCAGATACGGAGCAACATGAGCATCCACTTAGAGTTGTGTTTCTTGCCCCCTTATTCGTTAGGCCAATAGTTTCTCTCTCTTTTAGCTATATGTTGGTCTTCAACTAGCCCTGAGGGAGATATCTTTAGCTGCCAAATACTCCCCTTGCCTAGTGAGTCTCATACTTTGCCTTGCCTGTCTGTCGTTTTGGTGTTAAACAGGTAGCTGTGTTTGACTGTAAATGAGGCTAATGAGAGCAGTTAGAGGGACCATGTGGCAGGCTGTGAAACCAAAGCAATACATGTTAATGTTACAATAGCTACTGTAAAGAATATATTGATATAATTGATGAGTCAAATAATTACATATATATATGAAAGGGTTGAGATTTAGTATCCAACTCTACAGCTTCTTCTCAATTCTACAGCGTGATTCAGCATCTTTACAAAATAAAGAGTTCAGCCAATTATGATCAATGATGATATTTTTGAAAGATACAGAGCAGACACAAAAATATAGATATTTTTCTCCTAGATGTTGAGTTTGTACGCTTAATTTAGTAGCTAATATTGAAATAATGGTTGATTTACAGTAGTTAATTAAAGGTAGGGTAGGTAAGAATGGAGAAACCAGTTTGAGTGCGCTAGAATTTGAAATTACACAACCGGAAAAAATCTGCCCCTTCCTTCAGACTTCCTTACAGAGCCCCTCCTCCAACACACACGAACGTGCACATGACCAATGAGGGCACGAGATAAGTTCGTGCACAGATGGAAGGTTGACAGGCAGGTAAGCCATCCAGTTATTTTAGGCGGGCCGGCTCAGATGATTGGTCGTGCTTTTTACAGCGCCACGGCTTCCACAGATGACATTTTTTTATGTATTTATTGTCAAAGCATTTCATTTATTCATTGCTATCGGGATTTTAAGAGCATTCCATGGAATATAACAAAAAGTGTTTCTGAGGTGAATTACCCCACCTTACAGCACGGTCATAATCAAACAAAACATAATTTCGCATGTTCTTCCATAATCGTTTTAGATGGTTGCACTTGGTTGGGTTACTTCACATTGCACATTGCACCCCTGTTCTATTCAACTTGATCAGCTGCAACAATGTACACCTCCATTTTTATTTCTGTGCATTCACGAGACAACCACGGAATATAATCCAAAAACATTTAATAAATGATAAGCTTCATTTTCTTTTACAAAAAAATCAAACAAGAAACTGTACCATCTACACTGTACACAAGTTTGGAAGCACTCTATAAACTGTGTTTTCTCATAAAGCATTCATGAACTAAATTTAATTTAATGCTGGAAGATTTAGGCGAAACAAAATAACAGCAACGCACAATTAACTGAGAGAATATTAGCAGTATTAAATCCTAGTATGTCACTTGGATACGCAACATATAGAAACAGAGCCCTTGATAACACAGTGTTGTTCGGATCACTAGCTGAACAATATTGTGAAATCAATACTGCTTTATCGTGCAAATCCTTCAGTTCTTCTAACCTCTTCATCATGTTGCCCTATAGATTCTTATGTGACGGACACAAAAAAATGGCATCTTGTCATTTGCTTTAACATAGGCACGATTCCAACAGTCTAACTTCTGGCATGCTAATGACTGGGAGTCTTAATTAAAATGTCAAGGTGGCGTGATGTCCCATTAAAGCTCCCCTCCCCTCCCCATGCCTGTTCTGCTTCTGATCCTCCCCAGGGACCTATTAGCCCAGGCCAAAATGATTGAAGTTCAAAGAGGTGAGCCCGAAGGTTGGACGCTCATCGCTTCGCGCTTCGCCGTCATCCCAGCATCCTCCAACCCTGACCTTTAGCAAGACAGCCGTCCCCGCTAATGTGCTCGCATATCTAATGAGAGAGGGCTTTAGACTCAGACCTCCCTGTCAGCTGTGTACGCGATAATGCCACCAACCCGTTACCCACCCTCCTCTTCCAGCCTGCTTCCATCCACCTTCACACTGACTAAACAAAAAGAAAAGGCAGAGTAATTTGTCAAGCTCTCCCGTCCCTCATTGTTGGACGATCCTTTGGCACTTTGCATCTTTTTGATTTACCTCCCTTGCTTTCCTTCTCTTTACTTCTCCAGCTGTCCTTCTCTTTTCTTTACAGTACCTGTTTTGCCTCTCCCCGTCTTCTTCCTTCCAAGGAAAGGTTATTGGAAAGGACAGGGCAGAGCCTGCTTTTCATAACGGGCTCCTGTGGCTGTCACAAAGTGGCAGGGCCATTCTAATGAGCCTCTCTCACACACGGATGTAATGACGCTTGGACCGCATGAATCAGATTACGAGCCAGTGTCAATCATTTTTTACCTTGTTGAAATGAGCAAACCAATGTCGACTACATTGGGTAATTTGGTCAGGACATTGAACTTGCTGTCCAGGTGGATCTTTTCACCAGCAGTCGGAGATAGCTGGACTGGTTTCTGGTCTTGAATACTAGTTTCAAGTGTTTTTTTAATACATGTTTTTGTTGTAAAAATTGTCACATTAGAATCAATTTCCTGTAGCTCCACCTTCCCTTTCACTTCTGGTTCTACATAAGCACGATGTAAATGAACAAAAAGAAAATACATAGAGATGCTCAAATACCAAATCTTAGTCTCCAAAACAATGGGTGAATTAATGTTGATTGATTCCATTTCTTGAATACAGTCTATGGTCGTAACTGACCCTCCTCATGAAAGACAGCATTCGGATGCAGCTTATTTGTGTCCATGTGTGTTGGAAGCCTGTTTCCTTCAAGAATTGGGGTAAAGCAGGCCGGAGTGGTTGAGTTCATGATGGCTGTTCATGGGTGTCTTTGTGTGTGTTTGTGTGAAAGAGAGTTGTGGGCACACACACCTCTTTCAAGAGAGTGTTGATCCCATCTCTTCTTGTACCTCTAACCCATCTCCACCACAATGACCGCACTGCAAACGCACACATACCTCTTGTTCCACGTGTCTGAAACCTTTGAGGCCTCCACAACCTTCTCTCTTGACCTCCCCAGGGACAATTATCTCCACCCAGCAGCCCCCTCCAGCCTTACTTCTTAATGGCCATTGGTAGGATGGGGTCAAGGTAATCACTGGGCCATGAATATTTGTACCCACTCACTTCATCAGTGTGAGATTACCAACAGGGAAATCAATGATGAGCGCCCTAATGAAGGATCTACACTTGTGCCCAATGGACCTGTTAGTTTTTATCTTTTCTCCTAATATGGTATGAATGAGGTCTCCAGATACTGTGGCTCATGTGTTATACAGTATGTGGCATTGGTGTGTCAGTGCACATAGTCATGCAGCGACGGAGGAAGGCAGCTATTTACAAAGCGTGCAGAATGTGCTAACTTTCATCAGGTTGTTTTAGTCATTCATTCGACTACACATCAAGCAGCAGGGTTACTTTCATTAGCAATCGAGCTGAAACAGTTTCAACATGCTGAGTAGGCTACGCTGCATTCATGCTGTAAAATAACTATGTGTTGTGTCAATAAAAAGCAATGCAACTCTGACAGTGTTATTACTGAATGATATCAATGTTTGATGGTACTGAGAGTTGCCTTTGCTCAAATGATCTCTCGCTGAAATAACCCAATAAACAATGACACTTTGTCAGTGAGCACAAGCCCTTGTAAACCTCGACAGAATTTGTTGGGTTTGTGGTGATGTGCATGGCAAATATCTCGTAAACAACGATGCTACAGAAATATAGCTACTGTACAAGAATCCCTGAATTGGGTTGGAGTTGTGATTTATATTTTCTGTTGGCTGTACATTTTCTAGGTTGGCAGACAACTATCCTCCATCTGTATAGACACATGACTCACACAAACTCTTCTGAAAATGACGCACAGTATGTGTGCACATTAGAAAAACACACTTTTCTAAATAGAAACACACATTCATGCACGGTCCCCGGCACGTGCACACACACACACTCAGACGCAAACACACAGAACTGCCTGGCCCTCGGTCTGCCGCGCTCCAGCGACCCTATCTTATTAAAGCCTGTCAGCATAGCTAGCACTATCATAAGCTTTTTATTATTGACTCGGAAAATATGATAATTTGGAAATCACAGGCCGCCTCCTAAAGACTCCACCGTCTCTTTCAATTTTAGCTGCTCTCCCTTCTTTTAATGGGAATGATGAGATAGCAGGAACTTCACAAGCTTCACGAGTTACACACTTTCTCCCTTCTCCCCCAGTATGTGAAATTATTTATTTATTTGTGTTTTTTTTAATTAGTACATTATAATTGAGGTCTGTCACCTATTGCACCTTCAAAGAAAGCTGAAACTAATTTAATTAAAAGTGGTATCTCCTTTCATACGGGAAATTGAATTATGTTTGAAGTAGGAGAGATTGCCAGCTGACAATATGTTTTCTTTATTAGATCAGCTTCTTACCTTTCTGCTTTTTCATAGCTCCCTTAAAATCCAATGCGAATCCATTTCTGACACTCGGTGAAGTGCCAATACTTTTTTTTTTACAGTATATGCAATATTCATTTTCTGAATTGTAAATGTAATTTAGCATCAGTGATAACCGAACACTGCATACATTAAAACTGGTTTCGAAAGAGGAGTGTACAGATAGTAAGTTTATAGCTGAAAGTACACCGACAAAGATGCTCAACTCTTCCACCCACAGATTTTCAATTCTTCTCCTATCAGTTCTTGTCTCCCTCCTCCCTGTTAGGGCTCTCAGCATTCTGGGATTACCTCCCTATCTATTCTTTGCATTCCCAGAGGCTCGCCGTGTGATCCATAATTCAACACTGTCCCTATTTCTGGCCAAACTAGAATTTGAACTGTCCCATAATCTCCATCTGGCACTTGGAGGCTTAATCGGAGTAAACACTGTTGCTTCAATATTTTATTGACCCTCGGACTTGATAAGACATAATTGGCATTTCTAATCTGAAGCGAGGAAATCTCAGGAACAGGTCCGCAGTAAAGCAGAGTGGTGCGCCACACGGGTGGTCAGTCCGAGGAGGCGGAGAGGGAGAAGGGGGGAAGAGAGATGGACCAATATACAGCAGAGTAATCCTTCTTTCGGAAAACATTCTTGTGTTACGGGAGGCCCTGCTCCTTCCTGGAAGGTGCAACAGGAAGGTAGCCCTGAGCTGTGGTCTGAGAGAGCACTCTGGCTCTGGGATTGTGGCTGTATAATCCTCTCCATTTGAAGAGGCTTGGCCTGAAAAAGCTGCTCAAAGAACAAAGCTGGAGGGCAAGAATGAATCTGAGAAAACTCTGAAAAGCGATAAATGGTGCCCACTTGTGCTTTCAGACAAAGCAGATTGCCCCAGTTAAAACATGTCAGGGTACAATCAGTGACTCTTAAAATGAAGCACATCCTGGTTATGCTTTATGATGTTCTGATTGTTTTAAGCATTATTCATGTGTGTTGTGGTTTGTGCTTGTTTCTTTTGGACTGAGAAAAAATACATCGGAATCAAAAAAGAGCCATGGAAATGAATTAGAGATTTTGGTGAATTCTGGCACTTGCCTCTACTTTTCAATGTGTGGGATGCGGGATAAAGATATTACAAATAGCACCTTAAATGCTGCCACGCTCGCTCAGACAGTGATGCGATTTTTAAGGTAGCTCTCCTACATTTTACTCCCTTCCCTGCCCCCCTTTCCTTTGATCTTGGCTGTTATTGTCATTGCACAATCCCAATATTGAGGGGGTGGCTTCTTGGCCTTTTGCCTATCTCCCAGGCTTGTCTAGGCAGATTCCTATAGCAGGAGCAATTCCTAAAACTTCTCCTGAATTGTCATAAAACTTTTAACTCCCGTTAAAGAATGAGCGGACTGATATCCTGTTAACAATCCTGCACACCTGCATACAATTTCACACTGACTTAAACAACAGAATGGGTTAGTGGGAAGGGAGAGCATCTGACAGAAATGTATCCATGCACATTTTGCATTGAAAACAGATTCCATTAGGGCCAAAGGTATTTTTTCCCTGGGGTAGATCTTGTGAAAGTGAAAAAGATGGAAAATTGGCCAAGGCGAGTAGCTGAGAGCTAATGGATCAAAATTACCCCCGTCACAAAGTTTGGACGAGAGCTGACAAAATTGCTTTTTTTCCGCTAACCCCCTTTTCTCTCCCATTCCTCCCTTCCCCCTCCTCTCATACAGCCTGCATCTCAATATGAAACGCAGACAGAGAAATCCATCTGTAACGCAGGCATTGTCAGCGACTCGCAATTTACACCCATCCTTCTCTGCAGCTGTTCCTGTGCTTGATGGCGTGATAAATTAATCTTTTTCCATGCCACTGCGTCGATTCTTTTAAAAGAATACATTAAGACACGTTAGTGACATTTTTTTCTCCTGAAGTAAACATTTTTTTCTATCTCCTCTCTCAGTCACCATGACAAATCATATTCTCAGATGAAGAGAGAGAAAGCAGAGAGAAATGAAAGGGGGAGAGGAGAAAGGATGGGCGGGAGTGACGGGATGGGGAGAAAAGAGAGATTTTGGAGAGCTGAAGCGTCGAGCTGCAGAGTCAGTCAAAGCGTGTGATTTAAGTATTCGTCAACATTTCCTGAGGGCGAATATAGTGGTCATAGCTGATCAAGCACAATGTCTGACATTCATTCTCATTGCCAGAGATGACAGAATGAGCAGTGCTCAGGATGATTCCCCCGGCAGTCCAAAAATCAACAGGCAACCGTCATTTGTCTCCGTTTGTCTCCGGAAAAACACAAATTGTCCATCAACTACAGCACGCATCATACCGGAATTTATATTGCACCTCCTATACTCATACATTCTCATTGTCATAAAGATTTAAATCAATGTCTCTGCAAGATGCCACCAGCTATGACTCCTGTTGTAGATTAGGTTCTATAAGCTGAAATGTATGCAGAGACTGACACAAAACCACAAAATCAATTTACATATTTTTCATGATTAATGCTGCTGTTATGGTTGTTCTCCCAGCATCTGTTGTCTTTACTGATACAATACAAAGAACACACACAACGTGCAATACAACGTGCACCAGTGGATTTCAAGGTAAATGTACCTTAAAGGGTAGATGCCATGGAGTCTTTGGAACAATAACACAACGCACTTTTAGGATTTTAACAAATGGTTCTAATGCTGATACAAAATGAGGCTCCCATACAACTGCGATCTTAATTATTCAGGATTTCTGTTTTCCTGGGTTAAGGGCGCAGTTTTAACACGTTGTTAAAGTTGTAAATTGCAACAAAACACAAGTCTATAATTAGATATATAGTCATGGTATAGCTTAAAAAAGGTAAGTTTCATTTGTTATTCAACTTAAAGACATTAATTAAAGTAAGAGAACTTTTAGTGTTACATGTGACACAACGCCGGACTCCTGCGTGACAGTCGTGTGTTTCTTCGCCCTACCTATTCAGCCTGACTTTATGACCATGTGAAGTTCCCCATACTTTCATTAGAAACTTAAATGTGTCACGTGAAAACAAACATTATCCAAGATCACATGCTCTCTTGTATTGGGAACATAATTTTTAGGAGACCAGGCTGCTTATGTATATTAACATTAGATACCAGGTTTGTTATATGAAGTAGATATGTCATTTTATGGATTAATGCTTAATACTGTTAGCTAAAAGCAATAGCTATACAGTTGAATAACACAAACTCAAAGTAACGGAAATGGGTGAGACATACCAAAATCCAATTCAATACTGCTAAATAAGTCAATTCATAAATCTGTTCCAAAGAAAATATCTCTAGTGGTCAAATTGGCCAGCATTTGAGTGATATCCGAGGTCAGGTGTGTTGGAATCGATACAGTTTCTCATCACATTGTGCTTTTGAAGATCACTTACAGGGGTTGTTACCAACAGGTAACCCCTTGATTTACCTTCTTTCTGCTACATATTAAACCTTTAAGCTTCACATGGCAAAGGCGTGCCCCAGAGTTGGACTAACAAGGATTCACTTGGCTTTCAGCACAGCCGGAGAAGAGCTTTGAAACGGAGAGCACACAGGTGCACCTGGAGATGGATGAGAGGGGGGGGGATCAAGATCCTCCAGGGACACTGAGACCTCCAACTCCCCTCAGAGCAGCAGCCTCTGTTGGGCGAACGGATCACTCAGCCTTAGGTTCTCTAAAAACACCTTAAACCACTTGAAAAAGAAGAAGAAAAGCACCTGAGAGTATAATCAATCCACTTTAGGGAAGATTTATATTTGCATAGAGACAGGCTGTGAAGGCATACTTTTTCTCTTAAATAAAGAATGCTAAGAATAAACCGTCTGGAGTGTTTTAATTAGTCAGGTTTTAGCAAAAATGCATGTGTTTGGGGAGAAGTGAGCATAAATGAGACTTGGATTTCACTGCACAAGTTGTTGAGAGTTTGTAAACGGATGTTTAGATAAGGTTTAGGTTTTTAATGCAGCCCCCATTTCTTCAACTTTTCAAGATTTTCTCTGATTTTTAATTGTTCCCTCACCATGGAGGCGTGCGAGGAATAATGAGTTTTCTATAGAAATGTAGGTGAAACAAAAGCAATGTTGGAAAAATGTGGATACAGTTATTTTGTTGTAAAAAAACAATATCCGTGGCCAGTCAGCGTGACAGATCTAAATGTAAAAAAGGTACTGAACATACAAGTGTGCACAAATAGGTTTCGTGAACTCTAGTTTAATGAATGTATGTGTAACGTATATATCACAAACTATGTGTATATATAATATATCACCTGTCATTTTTACTCCCTCCTATTTAAAACTCACGCCCTCTGAAAAAGCCACTTTCCTCAAAGTGTTCAGACTCGCCATTTCACACCCTGAGGATATACTGCTGCAGCAGATGGAGCAGAGCTACATGTGAGGAGCATGGACAGATTTATAACTCATCACTTTAAGAGTAAAACTGGCTCTTACACACACAGCCTGTGTTTTATTTTTACTTTCCCAAGACCACACAGATTGCTAGTAACTTATCACTCGGCACTATTCTGAGATCTTAAGCCGCTCTTACCTTCAGTGCTCTGGTTATGAGAGACAATTTCCTGTGTGCCAGTTCCCATGGAGACTTGCTGAAGACCATGGTGCAGGTGCGAGTCTAGCAGTAAGGAGAAGAGAAGTAGTTAAATGCTGCGATAGTCATGTGGTGCTGTAAGCCTGATGGGACACACAGCTGATCATAAAACATGGAAGAAACACATCATGTTTCCCTCTCTTGTGTCAGAACATTTGAATGAAATAAAGAAGGGATGAATTTCTTATCAAAGACGCAATGCCACCAAGATATTTGCAGTCATGATCATGAACTTTGGGAGGTCAGACGACTCATCTGCAACATTAGGGGGAGCGCTGATTTTTCTTGCCAGAATTTGTGCGTGCAGAGTACAGTGGAAAGCCCCTGTTGTGACCAAATTAAAGGATCTTCTTTTGTTTGACAAACTCCACAGGGGAGATCAAGCGTAGGCAGAAATCCTTTTTGTCGCTGTTTCTTAGATTTCTCTCTCCGTCTTTTTTTTTTTCCACGGAAGAAAGGATGTGAGGCACTGTCAAGATGAGCCCCCTGCAAAGAAGCAATTAAAAGCTCGGCCTTGTGAAGGTCTCGCTGCAGTACAGCCAGACAAACAGCCTCGTGGTCGGGTGAAATGGAAAATGAAAAGCTTGTTCTATCACTTGTTTGATAACAGTAGTTTGTTACAAGTTTACTAAAAACAGCAGGCGTGTGCCTTAAAGGAGTCACACACATGCTTGTCAATGATAAAAATTGCAAAAGACCAAGTTAAAATGCATTCCCGGCTGACAGAACATGCACACATCAGACTTTAAAGACAGGGAAAACAGAGCTTTGACACTGTAAGTAAGTGTCAGACTGCTTTTTGGAAACAGAAACATAAGACAGCAATGACAAACCAAGGTATTAAATCCTTTCATACCTCCGAGCGACCATTTGGGTCAAAGAGTATGTAAATGCACATATGTTCTACTACAGGCGATGTTTACTCTGCATTGCCAGATTCTGCTCCTGCTGCAGTTCAATTCTGTGCTGCTGATGCAATCCAGGGTAACGTTTGCTCGCATTGCATGTTAGCTTGTCAGCTCCTTTCTTTGTGCAATTGTGGCGCCAATTGTGATTGGGATGTTTTGGTACATGTTGAGCATTTATGGTAATGATGCTAAATTGTTGTTGTGCTGAATTAGCATTATCTTGCAGTTTGTGCGTAGGGTGACATAAGAGGAACTTGTCATCGCTTGCCGCTGCCAGTTGGCATCAAGAAATGGGGTTTCAAGACACAGAGGACGAGTGTGGGATGGAAAGAGGATAAGGGAGATTTTCAAAGAAGAGGGGGCACGATTATCGCAGCACTATGACTTCAGATGAGGATTCATAAACACAGGAGAGTGACAGAGAGAATGATACAGAGCTGCTGTGTAAGCATTACTGTATGAACATGATTAATACATGTTGACAGAAGATTCTGAGCAACTAAAAGGTATTTGATCAAGATTCTAAGTACTTCAACATTCAAAAAGAATGCATTATACATTACAATACATAATATACTGATATAAATAGGTTGATAGACTGATTAAAATATCCAAGTGTATTTGTTTTACTCACAATATGGGAAGATACATTTATTTGTCACATCACATGGATTCTCCTTCGATTTAACCAAAAATAATCAGATATCAATAAGATCATTCCATGATATTGTCAACTTTTGTAATGTCCAGAAACACTGTTGACTCAACCTCACAGGTATAGTTGTGGTGATATCAGGAACCAATCTCCAATCCAATCTCCAATTTTCAAAAGAAGCATTTTATACCCTTAAAATTAAGGTAAGCACTTTGCAAAATAAGTCAAAAAGTCTCAAGGGCCCTTAAAAGAGGGCAAATACACAGGGTTTGACTTATGATAACTAAACACGTCTCAACAAACAAACAAACTAAATGAAGCACACTTATAACTACTGTTCAGACCATTTGTTTTATAAAATGGGGTAACACCAAAATCCGTAGTTTAACCTAAACTTCAAATAAACAAAACACGACAATCCAGCTTTTTTATGTTGTTATATGGCAACTAACAAATACAAAAGCACCAATAACTGTAGGTACTCTAATAAAGAAATGACCAAATGCTCTAAACTCAATGTCTCCATCCACCCTATCATGTGACCACACTTGGTACAGTCTGATTGTTTACTTCCTGTATTTAAAAGCTCTGTTTTAGGGTGCACATGTTTTGCCAAGGCCTAACAAAATTTTTCCCTACCAGCAGCAACAAACAATATTAAATATTCTTAAAATGAATTGTGTAAAGAATTTGATGCTAATATACAGTGTTAACTTTAATAAACCATAAATATAATATATGAAACAAAAGCTACAGTATCTGATAGTGATGGAGAGATGTAGCCTTAAGAGGCTTTGAAGCTTTCCAGTCAATTAGTTTGCAAAAGAGTTCATCTCATGAGGCTTCATTTGAACCATTTGAACACAAACCCCCTGTTGGTCAAAGTGTGTAAAACAGGCAGATTTGACATCTCAATAGTGTGCTCTATCTCATACCTAGTTCCCAATGAGTAAAGCCTTAGAATAACTCTAAACAACGAACATAAAATCATATTTTCATGTTAACAATATTGTATTTATTCCAGTTTAATGATTGTGATTGAAAAGCGTAAGGTAAACATTGCAAAGAGGGATTTGTATTCCTTAATAATATTCGTAAACTTAACCATGTTGTAGCCTGAGAAAGACTAAATCATATCAAAGAATACATGTATTAACTACATTATCTCATTTAGCTGTAGCTTTTATAAACAAAAACAGTACGTATTGACCAGTCGTTGAATCAGTGACCCTGCAGTTGAGAGTCAACTGCTTTCCAGCTGAGCCACAGCCCACACACTGAGTCTACCTGAAAACTGAATCGTATTTATTCCTGTCTTTATTTATTTATTCATGTGTTTATTCCTACATTTATTTATGCTTTTATTTATTTATACTTATGACATGTTCCGACCTCTATCTAAGTGAGGGTCTGAGCTCTCTTAATTCCATCGTGTCACCGGGCCCGGGTACAGGAGGGGTAATATCGTTCTTATTATACATCCATGGGTAATATGCATGAATGTATAATAAGAACAGTAATAATATACATATGAGCGTTGTTGTTCGACCGATCTGAAACGCTTCCTGAAGCAGTCACGTGGTATCGAAAGGCAGCGAGGCTTCGTTTGTCATCGATGACGTCACTGGCCCAAAACGATACAAGCCTCGATACAAGCTTCACAAAAAGCTTCGGGGAGTACTCGACACACGCTCTGAAGCCTCGGCGCAATACGTAACATCACTAGTATGTGACATCATTCAAATGTTTGCTGATATGCACATATGGTTCTTCTTGCTACCAGGGGCGGACTGGCCATCGGGACGTTCGGGACGAATCTCGATGGGCCGGCGGTACCGAAGTGGGCCGGTCGAGAGTCCCGGGATGATTTGTAGTCCCTGTCCGCCCCTGGTTGCTACCATCAGATTGTTGTTGTTTAACCAAAATGTTTTAAAACTGAAAATTAGTTTTGTTTGGGAAGGTAAGAGGAACATATCACCTGTCCCAATAAACATTGTTGTTTTGGTTGGAAGGGCATTCTGTGAAAGCACATCATAAAATGTAGGTAAACATTAAGCATTCGTTGGCTAATAGTTGTATTTCTTCCATGGCATTTTTAAAACTGGAGTTGTGCCTCGAGGATACACAGACCTGAGGCCTGTACTACGAATCTAGTTCAACATACCCTGGATATGTTTGAGTTACCCGGTTTAATCCAAAACAAACGCGCTCTCGCCAATCGGTCCTACTACGCTGGTTATCAACTCGGTAACTCAAGCCATGTGGTGTTTCTCAATGTCGAGGAAGGCTGCTACAGAGCCACTATTTCAAGGATGCTACGTCATCGAGTCCCGCCGAAGGACTGTTCCAATGTCCAGGATACTTGGAATTCTACCGAGGCCGACGTCCTTCGTTGCGGGAAATTTCAAGGCTGCACATGTGTATCCTCCGCGGTCTTAAAATCCCCACAATGCTTTGCGCACGGACCAATTTCCAAATCTTTGGCGGAAATCGCGCTCCATTTAAGGCGGGGCCTCGCATATGAAGCACACTTGCACACCTGTTAGTCTGTTCCACAATTCTTCCTTTTCCGAGGCTAGGAAGGATTCTTGCATCACTTCTGAAGGACCTGACTCGGAGGGTCTTGTCCTACCAAGGAAGCGTCCTCGACATTGAGAAACGCCCAGGGTTTCTCTGTCCGACTGAGTGCGCGTTCACATGAAAGGGGCGGGGTTAGCAACATTTGACCAATCACAAACATGGAGAAGCGTACTGACAGCGCAGCGTCATACTTCCTGAATGANATAAACAACACAACAATAAACAACACAATGATAAACAACACAACAATAAACAACACAACGATAAACAACACAACGATAAACAACACAACAATAAACAACACAACGATAAACAACAGAATAATAAACAACACAATGATAAACAACGCACTGTAGACCAGAGGCCTGTGCTCTGAAGCCGGTTCAACAGACCCTGGATCTCTCCGAGTTATTTTACCTAACCCAAAACAAACGCGCTCTCGCTAAGCGGCCCTACGACGCCGGTTATCAACTCGGTAACTCGAGCCAGGGTTTCTCTGTCCGACTGAGTGCGCGTTCACATGAAAGGGGCGGGGCTAGCAACATGTGACCAATCACAAACATGGAAAAGCGTACTGACAGCGCAGCGTCATACTTCCTGAATGAAAAGTAAACTATTGTAGTGATCACTTATTAATACATAATTCACTCATGGAGCAGTGACCACCAACTGGCGGCCCGCGGGCCACATTCGGCCCGCCAGACATTCTCATCCGGCCCGCACGACGGGGGTGACTGTGGCGTTGGCAGAGTGGTTACTGCGTTCGCCTCTTTATATATACAGTCTATGGTTCGCCCATGGATGTATAATAAGAACTGGATACAGCGTGGGAGGCGGGGCCTCATTCATTCCTATGAGAGTTGCTCATTGGCGCATGATGATAAAATGGCCCAACTTTTGAGAGAGCAAAACGTCACAGATTACCCAGCATGCCTGAGAAGTACCCGTATGTGCGCTCATAGCGCATGCGCAACTTTAACCATGCCGCCCAAAAGGCTCGTTCACATTAAGCACGTGAATTTGCGTACACGTAACAGCACCGCGCGTTCATGACAGCATGGTACTGGATTTATATTAACAAGGCGGCAGTTAGCAGCTAGCGGCTAGCTAGTAAATTATGCTAAGTTACACATCAATCGTTATGTACTTTTATATTACGCTGGCATCAGGATCTAGTGATATCCAAGCAACAGAGCTTCATTTAGCATGATACTTGTGTGGGTTGTACATGAAACCACTTGGTAATATATAAAAATGTATATGTTGAAGCCTGATGCTATGCTAAATGCTAATTTCTACCTGAAATGCTTATGTATTTTTAATTACATTTTCGTAAAGCTTTCACTTTTTCAGTGGAATAAATATTATAACTGGTTTTGTTCAGCATTGTCAGCTTCACTGTTGAGCGTGATGTTGTGCCCAGCTTTCTCCTGTCCTGTGCTCTGAATGTGGATAAGAATAAAACAACACTAAAATAAACACTACAATACAACTTGTAAAACTTTTGAAAAAACACAAGGTTGTTCATTTGTGTGTATACATATACAACACAGGCAATATACATATATATATATATACAATTATAATTAATAGAACTGTTAATTTGATTAGAGCTTTGACACATCTTTATTGATATATGTATAAATATGACGACTTAATATATAGTCGGCTTAATAGCAAACAGCTACGTTCAACTCTTTTAATGGTATATTGCAATTGCAATAAGAAGCTACAGGAACGTTAATCTACGTCGATAATATTAACTTTATTTAATACAACATTTACGGTACAAGATTTACATCATACAGCCCATGTAGTATAATATTTTACAAATGATGAATTACAGCAAACATGTGCAATATATCCATTATTACAGCTCCGNTTATCAACTCGGTAAACTATAATATAGACAAATATGAAGAAGTTCAACTTTAAAGATCCATGACTTAAACACTTTATCCAGGATAAAAGCCACATAGCTGCAGCTGCAAGGTGAATACAGAACAGCTGGTAAAATAAAAAGTGTTTGAATGCGTACATTAACAGGTTTATGATATCACTGCCCCGTGATATCTGGTTGTAATTTGAAATATATGCCCAAGCCAGAGTGAATGTGAAATTGTAATTCTTTTACTTTTATGTTAGGCTAATTTAACTGCCACGATTTGTCTTATTTTCAGTCCCTTCCCAAATAATGAGACTTTATTAGTATTTATGACTATTGCAGGTTTTTAATATTCCAATAAGATTTTAATAATGCCGGCTCCTGTGTAGAGTTTCCTGGCAGCAGCCTGCAGTGCAATGAGGGTCGTCTTCTTTTTGCAGGTGAGCTGTGTGTTTTTATAGTTGTAATGTATCAAATCTTAACTGGTGTATCACATTGTGTTTCCTCATTTTCCCTTTTAACAGTCTGTTTTCCAGAAAAGCAGCGCATAACATTTTATCAGCTCAGTACACTGCATACAGCATGGGTGTATTCTACTGGCCATTTGCTTCTGTATTATATTGATTTAAAAGTGAATGCACCTATACACTGTTGATAGACATTAGGGTATACGGCCAAGGTCTTGATTGCAAATCTATATTTGCAATTAGCTGCATGAAATATACATTTATGAGAGCTTGTTATTATCAACTGTTGAGATATTAAACTGGGACAATTATTCTTATTTAAACTTCTCAAAGATTTTTTTAATTAAGATCAACTTTGCTTGTTTTTTCCTTGTCTTCCATTTCACCAAGACAATCGAGTAACTTGCACTGCACCCAAAATGATTGCTTATTTGTTCATTGTAAGGCGTGACAGTTAGACAGTATATAGAGTCAGTTTTACATGGGAACACTTTTAAACAGTCAAGCACATAGTTTCCTATTTCTCGACTCATTGCTGCACGCAGGCTATACCTTTCCTTCAGCTTGCTTTTATCCCATTCTTCTCTTTCCTACACCATAATATCCTATCGAATTCTCAGCTCAGTTCAATATAATGTATCATATGCTTCAAAGCAAATGCTACAGAAAGGGGAACAAAATTCATATTACTTTTTGCGTTCCAAGTGTCAAGTCGTTAATGGACGGTGAGTGGAAGTGAAAAGCGGGAGCATTTTCATCTTTCCTTCCTCTGTCTCTTTTACACGCGGCAACGAAGCACATGTAAATTGGCTACGAAAGGAGAGGTAGAAAACAATTATGGGAGCGACGCGCCTGAGAGAAATGAGTCTATTGCTTGACCTGTAATGAAGTGGAAAGTTGACAAGCCGGCTTTGTGTGACTCGCAGATTTGAATGCAAGGAAATGACTCTTCTCTACTGTCAAATAACAGGAAAAGATTGCCAATTATAAGTGCTGGCCTTCTCCGGGTGCCTAGCAGGCATACTGATGGGCAAAGATGGACATGAATATTCAGTGGACATGAATATTGATGCTAACATTTTATAATAATGTCTCTAACAAGACCTTAACAAACTATTAGTTAATGATTAATCAAACATGAAAGACACTCATTAATCATACAATTAATATATGAAAATGATAAGTCCATCATTAATGTTAAAATAGTCACAGATCTGTTTTGTAAACAAAGAACATGTCGGTATACATACATGTCAGATATGACATGTCAAGTATCCCCTTAAGAGGAAAATAGATTATTTATAATAAGAACAATAACACTACATTTGTATTACACTGTATTAGTTTTAAGCTAGCCAAGACTGGCAATTTAGTTAATCTGCTTAAAAAGTTATCCCTAAAACATTTTCAGGTTCATACTGTACTTGTATTTAAGGTTTTTGATAGAACATGTTTTCATTCTTAAATAAGGTTAATAAACCAATATTCATTGTTTGTCTTAAATGCTCCATTTCAGCGTCCATCTCTTTTAGCCCTCCTCGCAACAAGGCCAAGTCTGCTCTCATTAGCTTGTAGGATAAATAAACCCCACCTTTGCAAGGAAAGTGATTAAGCCGTGGGTGAAGATACTCGCATATATTAGAATAAGTCCACGTGTGACACAGGAAAGGGAGCCAAATCCAAAATGCTTGTATATCCTTTGTTTTATGACCAAGGCAGCCAACAGATAAACCTTTCACAGTTTTGGTGATACCCAAACGTTTGTTTTTATAGTTTGTATCCATGTTTCCTTTACATTTTCTTTGAGGGAGTTTGAACCCCGTGTCTTTTCCCCTCCACATTATTGGCCATGGCATATCTCCACATTTACTCTTGTAATTTATTTCTCATTCCGCTTATGTGCATTACAAGTCTCTCTTCCCAGTATTGTAAAACATGTCTGCATTAAAGGAATGTATTCCCTTGCATGCAGATGACTATTCCTTCAGTTGTCATAAACTCAAGATGGTGTGATGAAGTGGACCAGGTGGCCTTAAAATTCTGGATGAAGTACACTTTACACCGTATCCATCCTTGTTAACGGAGCTGCTGAATATCTCTGAGTCACGCACAGCTGGTGCTACTGCAGCTCTTGGGATGTAGTGCTTGCCAGATTCAACATAAGGTCCCTTTATTTGCCAGAAATTCTCCCCCATGGAGCCCAGATTAAATATCAATTAATAAAACCCAGGTAGGTTGCTAAAGATTGCTTATTTGTGTTTAAATATGTGCATCGCTTGAATTTCTTAGGCTAAAACTGTATGCTCAGCTGGTTCAGTGTATTTGTGAGGGTTTGTGTAGATGTGTATATGTGTGGGTCTGTGTGTGCGTTAGGAAGGGGGGTGCCTTTGTGCGGCGCGGCTGTGTGTATCCAATTCCAGTGTATTTAACAAGATATCTCACTTCCTCCCTTTTTTATCTTGATTCCATTTCTTGCCAGCACTCAGGGGAGCAGAATTCATTCGCACTCGTTTTTCCTTTTCCCTTTTTCTCTTTACTCTGCTGTGCACAAATTGTTACTCAGCCATTTCTGTGCAGCAGGAACGTTCTTCAGCAAGTGATTGTCATTCAGTTTCAAATTAGTTTGGGCTGATCTACCATGCAATGAAATCTTGACATGCCGGACAGAATGACATGCTATTCAGCATGATTGTAATAGCCTGAAGTTGATCGGGATGTGTTGTCTCACAGACAGCACATTGTGTCATCAGGAAAGTTACGACATGCTGCCTTGCAAGCTGACAGCCTTGTTGTTTCTTCGGCATGATGTATTTGCATATTCACAAACATTTATTATGCATTTTGGCATGTTGCTGCTTGCATATATTGCCTTGTGAATATAGACTGGATACAGAATGCGCCTGGGTGTATCTGTATGGCTGTGCATGTGCCAGCGTCTGTCTGTGAGTGACTGACTGACAAAAGCCCCCCAGAGGATCGAGGCATGACAATCGCTCACCCTTCCAGTGTCATTCAGCAAAGTACAGGAGCCATTAACTTTTAAAGCCAGGCCTCTCTAACAGCAGGCCCCATGCCGTTTAGCCGCCCCCCTCTGCAACACTTCAAATGGCCGTGATGGACAGGAGTCAGACCTCTGAGTCTTGACAGGGTTGCAGGGTGGAGCACTATGCCCCTGTCCCGCACTGTGGCACTGTTGGCACTGTTGGCACCTGGCTCCGACTGTGTGTGTGTGTGTGTGTGTGTGTGTGTGTGTGTGTGTGTGTGTGTGTGTGTGTGTGTGTGTGTGTGTGTGTGTGTGTGTGTGTGTATAGTCTGTTGGACACCGAGGTCGAAAGAATGCATCTTGATTGACAAGTCTCATCAGGGATACCTTAATGGCACCACCACCTACCAATTAGAAGTCATCAAGGTCCCCAATTGAAAGTGGTTAATAAATAATGTATAGCCACAGTAATACCACATAATCTGGATATCAGAAAGTCAAAGGTGGATGCATTATTAATGGGGCCAAATTGGACTTTAATAACTGTTCCACTGAATCCCACACCGCAGCAGAATTCACTTATGTTAATATGCCTTTATTATTAATGGGCAGCCATTTTCTAAAATGTTAACTGACTGGGGTGCTCCAGAGGCAGTTGCCAAGATTGACGAGCTTCACGTCTGGGGAGAAAGAGGTGGGGGTAACGGGGGCTTGCTTATTTATTTATTCACCTACCTGTAGCACTTCGGCCCACATCATTGTGTCAATAATTCCCTGGTAAAGCCATTAGGCATGATCACAGAGGCCCAATTAACTCTGCAATGTGTGAGATGACAATCGTACATCATTAGCCCTATAATGGCATGCGGTGCCACAGCCTCTTTAAAAACAAACATCAAGGCTATTACCGGAGAATATATGCCGTCGTCAACGTTGCTGCTCCAACCATTCTGACTTGTGCTCAAATGCTCTGCTGGAGATGTGCACGTCAAGTGTTATGGGACATTACACTGAATGTGTTTCAGTGAACTACTATGGGTTTTTCAGATTGAATGCATCTTCATCAAGGCATATTTGTGATGATCAAGTGTGTTGTATCTGCATGCTTAAGCTGCATTACACAAATTAAGAGATGCACTGTGTCGGTACTGATGTGTTGTTTGGAATAAGGAAGCTATACATTTGGAAAGTTGTAAGAGCACTACAAGTTGTCCAAAAAGCTGCTCTGTCACCCTGATTTAAATTCACACATTGCTCGGCTCAGTGGGAGCTCATTGCGACTTCTGAGACAATTTGGTGGAGGCATCTCTAAAGGGGAGCCGATAGACTAGCTAATATGTTCTCTCATGGTATTTGCATAATGTCCATGGTGCATCGCCAGAGCGCTGTTCTGCTCCAGTTCCCCCTTGTAATATATCTGGCAGCGCTTCTAAAATGCAGTTGTCGCTGGCACTGGCTTACAAATCAGACGATGAAGCCCCATGGAGAATATCAAAGGAAACGCGGTTTTAAAAATATTTGTTTACCATCTGCTTTTTGGACTATGTCCTGTGCATATCAACTTGAGGAGATTGACTCTTGTTTATTTGTGGTGTGCAAGTCCAGGAGTTTTCTCTTCAGCCTCGTCAAAGATTTAAGAAGTAGAAGAAAAACCCTGCTGTGGTTTGACAGCAGAGCATACAGCTCTTTATTTTTGTTGGCACAGCAGATCAACATCGCCTTAAGAGCTTCCCTGCCCCTCGCATTCATAGAAATGTCTGTCTTCTAAATTGGTGGCAGAGGTGGTATATCTGTGTCACTTCTGCATGAATTATATTGTGAATGTTTGTGTGCATCTTGTTATACTTGGCATTTTCACTTCTACACAGATGTTACTGTGATTACTGCCCTAACCACCTTTGTGCATGTATACATATATATTCAGTATAGTTACATTAGATGCATTTAAATTCACCTCATGCTGTACGTTTACATACTGATCTTGGATTTCCATTAGAAGCAACTTCTTCCCTATCTTACTGGACCTTATAAGTATGCATTATAAATAAATAGTTGCCATGGAGATGCCATTTACATTATTTTTGCTCAATAGTATTCTTATTTTTTTTCTTGAACCTCCAGGACACCCTGAACATTTCTGACCTAAACTCAACTCAAATAGCCTTAAATATTCACCATGCTTTAAACCAAAGAAAGCTAAAACAAGTTATATCCTCATTAGTACCTGATATTTTGGACTTTCAGTGCAAAAAAATATATAAAATTAATATCTGTTTTTGCTCTGTTATTTTTTCCTCCATGTTGAGCAAAGAAGACTGTTTCTTCATTTAAGACACAACTATGCTGCTATGTGGACATGGATACATGTCATATAATGATTAAGATGCTAAACAGCCTCAAAACGATTGCAGATAGGATTGAATCGTTCCTTGAAAACCGAAGGGTCACAGAGGAAAGCAAAAAGTGTCAGACAAAATAAGGTGACAACTCTCCGATCAAAGCCGCTTTGCTGTTTTCCACATTAACAGTTTTACTGCATGCTGGCATCTCACATTGCTAAACCTTAAAATCTTGTTTAGTAGCAACTAATGTTTGTTTCGGTTGATGAACTGCCAGTATCGATGAAATCATTGACATAACACTGAGTCTCCTCCTCTGTCACTCCCTCCTCATTAGTCATATTGCCTCAACGCTCAGTTGGCTATGCGCTTCCTGTCAGTGGAGGCATCTAATCGACTAAAGCGGGGGATTTCTGCCTCAGTAACAGAAATGTGCAAGGGTGCGAGGTGACGTGAGGAAAGCACTGGAATTAAATGCACTGTAGAGGGATTGAGTGCGACAAGGATGGTTTGTGTAAGAAAATCCTTTTTCCAACTTTCTGACATTCAGTCAATATATTGACAGCATTTGTCACTACAGTACAGCTTTGGCGTGAGCAGCAAGATGCCATCCAACCCAGGCCCACCTGTCATGCTTCAATTCACTGTTGCACCAGCTTTCTGCAGGTAAAAAATCCCAAAGCACGGAAGACAGGTAGCTCTGAAAGTGAGGACAATTCGTTCTGAGCAACCTGACAACGGTTTCTACAGGCGTTACAAACCCCTCTGCAAAAAAGTTATTTGAATATTTTGGAGGCTCATGGATGAATAATATGCTGCAATGACACCAACTCTATGAGAGCAATAGCTATAGATAGCGACAGAGCCATATATATTTTTTAGCTCAATAGTAAATCATAAGTCTAAGAAAGGATTTGGCTAATGCACTCGGTGGTCAACTGTCTTTAGTTTGATCAGTGCCATGTTGGTGTTGAATATCCAGATCTAAAGATACATCAATGGTTCTAAAGTATTGATGCTACTCTAATTGGCACCCTCAACAAATTGGCTAAGTATCTCAGAAAGCCTTGCTAACAATATCAGCCATGTAGTTATCATTTGTAGTATTTATATATCTATATATTTTCTTTCCGGGAATCTCTGGAGTTGGAATTTCCTCAGTTGAAAATTCATTTCATAAACCTTGCTAAAAAAGTGAGGAAGTATATCGGCTTAGCAGCCAAATTGGTAAATATTATTCTTAAAGAAATTCTGATCTTAAATATTTCTTCTAATCTTTAACCCAATAACATTGCCGCTACTCATGTATATGTATTCTCCATGGAAATGTCACTGCTGTCTTTTCAACAAAGCTATAAGTAATAAATATATATAGCCACTTTTATCATTGCAAAGTGGGTATTTGATGTGACATGAGATGCTGGAGCAGCAACAGTAACAATAGGAAATCGTGCTTAGCAAACTGCCAATAAACAATTTCTGAAAAGAAACACTTTACAGATTTGTATTTTTAGTTGTCCAATTATCAGTTTCACACATCTCTGTTAAATAGACACTGCTCCTAATTAAGATGCCACTCAATAACTAGGGATAAGCGGGGGAAGTTCTGACTCATACTGTATACAAATCAGAAAGTTAAACAACTCAATTTGTAACGTAAGGTAGTGGCTGATTAATTCAGATTAAAAAAAGGGATGAAATGATAGGGCTATTAGGATCTCATTTGTATGTGGTGGATAATGAGACATTAAATTACTTCAACGGCATCAGATGATGATAGAATGAAACATACGTCTTTGAATTGTGGACAGCAGAAAGAGAAGGATTTTTTTGCAAGCCTCTTTTGTGCCTTATGTTTCAAAGAACAGAAAATGGCCTTCCTGATGACTTCCACATGGGCTCTCGCTCCCACCTTGGAAAATTGCTTCTTTTGGTGTTTGTGCATCCACAACTCCCCCTTTCAAATCATAACCAAAGCTCCTAAACATGAACACACCATGGGGTTGGAAATGTCAAACCCTCCTCTTTTCCTTCGTCCCTTGGTATTCCATCGCTGTCTCACTACTCCATTTCTCCTTGCCTCTTTTGTGCCTGTCTTCTCTCCCTTTCATTGGAGATGGAGAGCGTGAGGGAGTGATGCCAGCAATGTCACGCCTGGAGAAAGCTTATCCTGGGTAGAGGGGTCTGTGTATAGAGTCAATCAGAGCTGTACAAACCCTTGATTGCCATTGACATTTACCGGGGGCCCATTTCCAATTAATCTTCAAGGGCCTCCACCTCTTGAAGCCTGATTACGATTCCCCCCCCCGACAAACTGGCTAATTTGTAATTGGCCATGTGTCTGGCAGGAGGCTCTCCTTTATCACTGCTAGATTGAGACGTGGGGGAAAGGGAGATGGATGGGGAAAGGATCCCTAACCAGCCTGTCTGCATCCTTAAGTCATTTCCTCACATGAACACAACTATTTTAAATGTATCTTGGAAATCATATACTGTATTTCCAACATCTAACAAATGAAATAGTTATTTGGTATGTCTTTTGGTACTGTCTGAAGACTCTCTCTGTACACATTTTCTGCAGGGGTTAGAATGATGGCATACTGTAAGTTTAAAAGTCAGATTTCATTTGTGACAGTCAAACTGTATGAGTTGTTCCATTTTTGTAAATGATGGCTTATACTGTTGTGTCAGGGCCCTTCAAAACATTGCTGGTATTGCTTCCAGCATACTTTTTTTAAACATGTACGGTAGTCGAATAAACCATAACATGTCGTTAAAGATGTGAATTTAATCAAATTCACTTTGGGCTTTCGGTAAAAAAAAAAGTATATTTGTTGTGTAACTTGGTGTGTTGGTTTCATGTGTTCAGCATGTGGCATAAGCTAAAATATAAGTAGGTCAACAATGACGTTTGATTTGCACAGTACAAAAACTGCCCTGTTTATCCTAGATCGCCTGACTTCCATAGCCATGTGCAGCCCCCCACGTGCAAAATCGATGCTTGAGGTCCGCCATAGTTTGATGCGTAGGGCCACTGACAAAGATGCCATAATTGAAGAATTGTGAGTGAGGACAGGTTTGTTGTGTAAAGGTGGTGAATATGCGTTTTGTCTGTGTTGTGTTGCAGCACTGCTTGTGCAGAGCTGTTGTTAAGGCGGCATGCTGCATGTCATTTAGATCCTCACATATAGAGAGTATATCAGATCCTGCTGTGAAGACAGACACATACATACACATGCAGCCCCTGCATGATGGGAGACACTTATTCAGACTGCAAGGACGCATGATTGTTCTCAGTATAGTTCACACACAGTACAAGGGCAGGAGCATGCATATGAATATACAGCATGTGTATATTCAGTTCAGATGCTATTTCAGATTCAAATCAAAGCTGCCTCTAACTTCATGGATATATTTTGTAAACATCCTCACACTCAGGGCACCATCGTTATCAAAGATACAGTGTGTTCCCTTCCTGCACCTCTTTGTGTGTAGTCGCTTGCTTTCTGCTCTACTCCCCTCTTTTTCTCTCTGCTCGTCAAACCATACACACTTACACACAAACGCAGTGAGTTCAATGATAAAGGAACATTGTGTCCCTCAGTCATCGGTAGACAGGATCAGATATAGACCGACCTCAAACTGACATATAAAAATCCATTGCAGGGTTCTTTCTTTTTTCTGGTGCTTCTCTGCTGTTTACCTCCCTCTGTCTCACCAACTGCTGCTGGATCATGGCAGCAGAGAAAGGGTTGTAGTGGGATTCCCAGACAGCTCATTCCCAGACAGCCCGAACCCTGCACTGGCTTGATAATGCTGTCCCCNNNNCCCCCCACCCTGCCTCCTCGCCTTACTCCTCCCTGTGCCCCAGGCTGCTGTGCTCTGTAGACCCGTGCCCACGGTAGAGCCACCCAGGAATCTTATCTCCTGTCCAGGCTCATTCCTGGCCCTGCCTGCCTGCCTGCTGCTTCACAGGCCCTCCGTATGTGTGTCTGCTCTCCACCTGTCCTTTTCCAACACTGTCTTCCCCTCTGTCTTTTTCCTCCTTGTTTGTATGTGTGTGTCTCTCCATCTGGAAGTCTACAGTCTTCCTAAAATTCCTGATCACGTGCCACTGGGGTCCTGACCTGGTCACTAAAGAAGCCTCAGTGTGTCTTAATGTGTGCCTGTCGGACACTCACTTTCTTTTCACTCTGCCTGCCTAGATCTGATGAGTGTCTGTCTGTTTGTATGCTTGTCGACCAGCGTATGTTTTCTTCTGTCACTGTCTATCTACCCCTGTGTCCTTCTGCATGTTTTTTTATACCTGTCATTTTACTGTACATGCTTGGCTGTCTTTCAATCTGCCAGTCTGTTTTCCTTTCCACGTCATGCCATTGGCGTATCAATCGTTCAACCAGTCACATCGCTGTCCGTCTATGTGTCTTTTTTTCTTCTCTCGCTGCCTGTTTAGTTTTTTTCCACACCGTTCCTCTGCCTGTCATCTTATATATAGTCTTGTCTTGCTCTGTCTTTCTCTCAAAATGGCTTTTAAAGTTTTGGTCTGCTTGCCTCATTGGTCTTAGATAATCTTATTGAGTTTCTCAGTAAGGGACATAATAAGAAAATCTAAAGGGTTTACAAACTGCTAGTTTCAAGTTTCATGCTGTTCTAATCACTATTTTAGTATCAATGGAACAAATGACTACTGTAATGTAGAAGCTGTTGCTCATAGTGACAGAGAGAATTATCACACATCTCTGCAGGTCCCCTCGGCTCTATGCATCAGTTTTGCTTTGTATGTTTTTATCTTAACTGTATTAGTTCTCTCTTGCCTCTCTGATTCGGGCTTGATTGTGTCAGGGGGCTCTTAACAGATTCTCTTTTTGTTCAAAAATACCCACTGTACTGTACTTGCCCCACCTGAGTTAACCCCATTAGAGTTCAACAATTTAGACACATTCATTCTAGCGAAGTTAGTCACTGTTGGCAATACTAGTTGATAACAACACATTACACTGTGTATTGCGTATATACACCAGAGCAACATTTCCACAGATGGAAGTTGGACTTCTGTCGTTGATCCAGAGTAGCCATTTTTTGCATTTTTTAGGTGATTACCAGTTAAGGATTAAAACATATTAGTTGCTTTAGTGAGTATTTGTGGCTCCATGATCATATATGTGGGATTAAATGCCCATGTTCATGCCAATGTAAACACGTGTCACCCATTGCAAGCTAGGGCCCCAAGGGAGTCGCTGATTCATGAATTGAAATGAATTTCGTACAATCATGGAGGTAATAGCACAAGCTATATCAGGCTAGAGCTGATTGGGCAATACGTGTAGGATCAATTCAGTGTTGATGAGGCTTTTTCCATTTGATAAAAAACACTTTTAAATGGCTAAAACTGTTTCCTTGGATCTGATCTGGGATGTTTCTGTCTGCATGTGTGTATACGAGGGTTTTGTCGGAGAAGGTAAAGCATCTTTGTGTGACTTTCACGCTGCACGACATGTGTACATCACCCATTATTCAATTACAGCTGACAACAGAACGAAAGGCGTTCATTACCTTGAAACTCCTGGATATGATGAGAAAAACAGCTAGTGAGAGAGACAGATGCCCCAGAGCACTCATCGTCTCAACAATTGACATGAGTAATAATCAACGTCTCCACCGACACGCCATTCAAATCTCCTCCCATCGACACCTTTGATATTGCTCGAGGTATTGTCCATTTGTTGTTCCACACGTCCGTCATGGTACAACTAGCCCCCCCCCCC
>NW_011355970.1:63715-68054 GCF_000735185.1 Notothenia coriiceps
TACGAAATTCATTTCAATTCAACACACACACACACACACACACACACACACACACACACACACACACACACTTCTCATTCTTCCCTGTCTGTGGCTGAAATGACTATTGACGTTTGGGTTTGGATTTGAAATGTGTTGGAACAGAGAAAGGGGGTGGGGGAGGGAGGGCGGGGGGATTAGTTTGGACATAAAACAGCTCTTCCCTAGTAGGGCAGAGAGGGCCATTTCACAGGAGGTAGTCCCGGATATTATGTTCATTCCCTTTTTAATGTTATTAATGGGGAGAACATGAATCCTCACTATGCCTGAGACCACACAGGAGCCATTTTTTGGTGGTGGTTTACAAGGATTTGTTGTTCATACCATGGGGGAAATAGTTTTTAGTGATTCTTTAGTTGAGGCGAGTGTCTTTTCCCCATTCAACTGATGTGATGAGTCTGGTTTCTTTGTCTGGTTTGTCTGTATTCCTGATGGAGGACTTTGCGACTGTATGTTTCCTAAAAACCAAAATGTGAGGAAAGGAGGGAGATTAGAGACACCGCTGAGTTTGAGTGTGTGCGTGTCTCTACCTTGTCCTTGTTTTCTCTTTTGGTCTGTTTACCTCTCTGTGATTAAGGTCAATCATATTATTTCTCAATCAAAAAAGTGATCCGTAATACCCGTGCTTTCTTAGTTTCAGTTCATTTAACAAAGATAATGGAGATTGATGTAAATATTCCATAAGACATATCATCATTCAGCTAATGATGTTTTGTTGATTACCACATTAGCTCTCCTAACTCTACCTTCACATGAAGAATTACGGTAAACATGATATTAATGTCTAATGAATATCTCTAGCTCATTCAGGTCGCCCATGTTCACTGGACCCTTTTTTGTTACTTGGGCTATGAAAATGAGGCGGCTTGTTCAAAAGTCAAAGGAAATGTAACATCAATAAATCATTTCTGTGTTAATTTGGATCACCATAAATCACAGTAAACAAGCAAGTCCATCCTTGAGAAGGATTGGTACGCTCTGTCGTTGAAGCTGTCAGAGTTTCTGACTGTGTTGGAACAAGTGAGAGTTTGATGAAGGACAGCTTTCGACATGTTTAACAAAGCCAGGGAACAGTGAAGGGAGAAGGCTTTAGGAAGAAGCAGTCTTCACTTGAGAAATTATGTTATCACCTCAAAAAATGTCCAAATTTGCTCTGATAATTTCACAGTGCTAAAATATCACAGTAGGCGGCACACAGGCTCCGTGGTTAACATTATCGCCACTTAATAAATAGGTCCTGGACTTTAGCTTAACCTGCAAATACTCATAATCTCCCCGGTGGTAGCAAATATATGTTCACTAAAGTGCTGTACTTAAGCACCATTTTGTAGTAATCGCACTCTAAATAAGTATTTCCTTTTATACCACTTTATAGTTCTACTACACTTCATTTCAAGTATTGTAATTTTCAAGTCACACTACAGCTGGATTTACTTTCCAAAATATGATTTCAATATGTATGATGATTTTATGTAATCCCTGTTTTAGAATCAACTACATAATAGTATCTAACATAGTTAAAATAAGCCCTACCATGACCAGTTAAAACGATCAAATGCTGCTCATGCTCGATGTAATAACAACATAGTAACATATCAGTAATGAACATTTAATTCAAGTGCAATTTGCTTATCGAAGAACTCAAGAGACATGCAGATTAAAATGTGATTGTGAAATTGGTTGTAGGTGGGTTTATGTTTATACATGTTTGAGACCTTTCTATGTATCACAGTGGATATATTATTTACAGTTGCTATATGCTACGATTGATTTGAGCTACTAGAGGTGTTGGGTATGGGTCTTAAGATAACACTCATTGTGCATACTGTAGCTCAGGGAGAGGGGAATGCAGCTGTATTGCAGTGCAGCGCGGGCTTAAAGCACAGCCTGTCAAATTGATCACCAGAGCATTGATCACTTTCCAGAGCCACTGTTCATACAATTTATTAAATGAATGCTCATCACAATAACACACTATGTATTCTGTATTAATGTGTCTTTGTTCTGAGCGAATCTCCCCTTTGGGAACAATGCAATCTATAAAACAACCATAATGCACAGTACCAGTGTGGGCTGTCTTACCTTGAAGTGTTTCTTCATCACCAGGTTCTGTGCAAAACGATTCAGCTCATTCATGAACGGCAGTGGTCTGAACACATGGCTGTAAGGGCTAATTCTGCACTCTGAGCTTATAACGACGTTAGGGTCTCCTCATAAGCTAAATGTACCCCTATTTTCCTCCAAATCATTTCAAATAAAACCTCCTACATGGATGCATGATTTTCATAAACTGAAAACATTCAGCATATGCATTGTTGCATGTTTTTATATGATCTAGTTTCTTTTTGGACAAAGCAAACACTTACGGGCATAATTTCCTCATCTATATCCATTTGGGCTGAGCTTCTTTCTCGTTGGATAACATGAATGAAAGTGGAAGCATCAATTCCCCAACACGCCTCAGAGACATCTGGTTCCCTGCAGGCTTTGTGTCAGAGACGCACTTCCAGGCAGGTGCATTCCCTTTGTGTTGGAGACAGGGGAGCAGAGTACTGCGGTGTAGAGGAGATCGATCCTCCCTGGGAAGTGTTGTCTCTGCCTCTGCATGACATGAGGTTCGAACATAAAGGGAGAGGTCACCCAGCGAGAGCCAGGCCCACACACCTGTGTCCATTAAGCATGTGTTGGTGTAGGGGGACACATGTATGCACACATAGACACCAACTTACATACACCACCATCAGAACTTCTCCTCGAGAGCAGTGTTTCTCAAATGAGCGTATTGCGGGTTTCAGGGTGTAAGTAATACTTTTTATATACTGCAAATAGTTCATAAATTAATCACAAAACATTTTAAATGTACGTTCCAAGAACCACCTTTTTATTTATTTTTTTTTCTATGCAATTGTCAACTGCTGCATTACAAATGAAAACCCCTGATAAGGCTACATTGTTCAGTGTGAACAGGAAGACAGTTTTGAAAAATCAAGAGAATGGATTTGCAGTTTAAACATAGGAGCAACATGAAAACACAGAAAAGGAGTGAAAAAGAAGTCAATGTTTCTCACTAAATCTTAAATGCTACTTCACAAACAAGCAGCAGAGTAAACTACAATACCTTTTTGGAGAAACTGCATGATGGCAACAAATTGGCATGAATTTATTGACTGATTTTCATCATTTTACCTCTTTGTAAAGGTTTTTTTCATACCAAAATGTTTGTGTGGTGGTCGAAGGATACATGGCTAAAAGAAACACGGCACATAGATATCAGACCCATGTTTTTAAAAGTGTTCATGTTTTTCACAGTGTATCATTTGCTTCCCTAATTATTTTGTATAATCATTTTTAAAACTAAGATTTGAGGATTTCTCGTCTGCGAATAATGGATGATTATTGAGACAAGTGACCAGCCATTTTGAAGTATTGGTTCTCATTTTGCAATCCTTTATAATATCTTGTGGTTATTGTTATAAAACATTATGAATATTCGTGAATGCTTACAATTCTACAACCATCTTAACCCATTATAGTATGTTTATAACGCATGATGGACATACAGTACAGCTGTTTACTCTATAAGCAACTTCCCTATGATCAAACTTGGTCTATACTGTACATGCCCAGCTCTCCAAATGATATCATTTTCTCTCAGTGTAGCCAGTACATGAGTGCTACAGTTTATAAGACAGTACTGGTCATATTTTTTTCTTGTCAGCTGCATGAGTGAGTTGGAAGAAAGATAGTGAAGGCACAGTGAACCTAGGCCTTGCGATATGTCTTTCCCTGTGGGCTTACTATATCCAGATGAAGGGAGAGCTCACAGATAGGCTCCAGCACCCATATCCAATCAGACGGTTCCCTCAGGGGAGCCATGTGGTGAACACATATGTGGCCACAGCATCACAGCATGACACCACACTGTCCTCCAGGAGTCCTCCAGAGTGCAGCACTTTGAGTGAACGCTGGGCGATGTCTTTCAACGCGTTTATGAACGCTGGCAAAATATGTCATGGTTTTTATTATGTTCTAGCTGAGTACAAATAGTCAAGGGGGCGGAAGGGAGGGTGTTCTGCCGTCTGGCTTTTCTGAAGACTCACACCCTTCAAGGCTCTCCTTCCTTCTGCCCAAAAGCCTCTCTGAAAGTCTATTTGTAACATTGCTTACTTTTTTCCATCTCCCTTTATCCAACAACACTATACGGGTATTGTATCCACGTCTGTATGCATTTTAATGAGTGTGTGTGTGTGTGTGTGTGTGTGTGTGTGTGTGTGCGCGTGCGCGCCCGCTCGCATGCGTG
>NW_011355970.1:68078-73319 GCF_000735185.1 Notothenia coriiceps
TATATATATATATATATATACACCTTTCCATGATTTTAGGACTGCATTACATTTTATGAAAAAGCTCATGCAATGACAACGGGCCCCAGAAAACCAAATAACCCAGCACCACTCCCAGAGCCATCACACTTGATCCGTGTTTGAATGAATCACACTACGCTACCATTTTCCTCTCATCTCCCTTCCTGCCCCCTACAGAACCGGAGCAAAGCTGTAGCTCATATTTTCACTGACAAAAGAGGTGACAGTGAAAGGAAAGTGAAAAGGCTATAATAAATGCTATGGGAGAGGTACAAGGAAGAGAGTGTGGCGTTTGAAAATGGTAACCTTTTTCAGATGCTGATTTAGTATTCATTATTAATGACCTTTCCCTACCTGAAGAAAAAAAGCTGTTTCCAGGAAGCCCCCTCGTGTTTGTGTCTGCCAGAAGCCGGGGGCAGGCGCCGCGGCCTTGTTCAGACTTGTTGGCTGATGGATTTCTACACTTGGTATGCTTCTTTGGCGCAAATACTGTTTAATTTGTCCCACTGAGTCCACGTGCTGAGTAAAGAATGGTAAGAACATCGTGGGCAAAGGTGCTGAAGTTCAGAGTGGCATGCTAGACACAAATGAGGGGTCACACTGGGAAGATTGGTGTTATTTACTTTGTATCTACTTGGCAGGAGGGGGAAAGGAGAGGCTGGAGTAGAGCTTTTTCCTTTTTTCAACTTGAATACATGATGAAGCTGATTCTTTTGTACTTGCTTGTGAAGTGTGTTCGCCCTTTTTATTCTTGTACTTGACTCTGGGTCGACTGATTATTTCATTTGTATTTCTCTATGTATTGATTTGTGTTGGTAATATCTCTTTATTTTCTTAAAGAGGAATGTAGATTCATATTCCCAAAACATCTGTGTTGTTACCATTGTTATAAATAAAGACAGGCGCAGCGGGATACAGGTTTAGGAAAAACATGCCGTTTGAGAAACCCTCCTTCCTCTCCGGCTTCTCCAATTTATCGCCTTCTATCTCATCAAAAAGCATTTTTCATGCTAATTGAACCTAAAGACCAACCATGCGTACAACAGCGCACTGTGAGCCTGTAGAATGCGCAGATGCGTGTGTGTGTTTGTGAGTTTGAACAATAAAGTCAAATGTGTTCATCCAGGCTCGATATTCCATTCACAGAGCTCACACACCGACAATCATTCCCGCACCGTGAAAGGCGAACTCCTATAAGCACATTGGAACTTCACTGGCTGGCAGTACAGTACGACTGATCCATCCATCCATCGCTCCACCTGTCTGTTTATCTGGCAATCCCTTCCATCATTGTGTCTTCCTTTTGTCTGTCCGCCTCCATTCATCTGTCATTATCAGACAAAAAATGTAACACACACTTCCTCTTCCCAGCCGATAAGACACATCACTCAGGAGCAAACAGGGCCCCCGAAAAAATACACCCAACTCACCTCCATTCCACACTTGTTTCTTTTGTTGTCATTTGTTTCTGTCTAAGAACTTGAAACATATGTATGAATATGTTATGAAACGACATAAAGGATTAAGTGGGATAATATTTTATATGTCCACGTTCTATATATCCTCTATATAAATATTTATATATATATATACATATATACTATGTATGAATGTATGTGTTGCTTTATATTCGAAATATTATTTCTGAGCGACCGCTTTTGTCTCGCCGAATGCCAAATTATTACATTGCAATCATAGACTCCTTCTCTGTGCCAGGATTTAACTGCGTCGTCAATACTCGCTATCACTTCCCCTTAGCAGCTATAATTAGACTGTTTACTGGGAGGGCATTGTGAAGAACTTCAGCCAAACTCAATTCTCAGAGCCTTCTGTAAGAGGAAGGCTTTGAGAAAAAAACAACAATTAAAAGTCCTAGTTTTTTATGGGGGCTGTGGACTTTCCAGAACTGGTGGGTGATTGTTATTCAGGAGTTCGTTTCAGGTGAGTTACAACTGGAAAGATTCAGGAAGCAGAAAAGTTATCAATGGAACATTATTATAACATTAACACATGACTTTAAAGTTATAATCCTTAAGATTGAAGTCCTTCTGAATGGGTGTCAGCTGTGGTTTAAAGTGTGTTTTTATACAAGCACACTGTCATTGAGAAAAAAATGGCTTATAGAAACTTATATTGTATATAATATATATATGTGAGACCTATAGTCACCGGAACATCACAATTTGATTTATGGACAGTTATGAAGCCTTTTTGGCCGCCATCAGCTTAGTTTTTGGTTGTTCCCATCTTTTTTTGGAAATTAAAAAAAAATGGTCAAGCAAGCGAAGGATGAAAAAAACATTTGTAAACGCCCCAAATGTTACAATCAAATATGATGAACTGTAAAAGGGTTCAAGTTAAGACGAAAGCATAACCAACACCATAGTGCCCAATAACAATGCAGCCATGCCCCAAAAGAGAGCTGCTAAATGGATATCATGCTGTATTCTAGAAGATTTGAAATGACCATAAACGTTTGCTGAGATAATAATAATAATAATAATAATAATAATAGATAATAAATCAAGTGAGAATAGGATATTTTTCTATGCAATCGAGCTTCATTAACTCTGCTTCAAATACCTGAGTTTTAAAGAATGTATTCAATGTGTGTTTGCTGCTCATAAATGCTAAACAGGGGGACTTATTGTAAAGTGTTGCCAAGGAAAGCAATGATGGATTGTCCATTGTTGTCCTGTCTCTTGACATTTTGGACATGTGGATCAGCAGAGAGGCAACCAGCCCAGCGTATTCATCTTATCTGTAAACCTGTCACTGCAGCATTGTTTCAGCTGTGTGTGTGTGTGTGTGTGTGTGTGTGTGTGTGTGTGTGTGTGTGTGTGTGTGTGTGTGTGTGTGTGTGTGTGTGTGTGTGTGTGTGTGTGTGTGTGTGTGTGTGTGTGTGTGTGTGTGTAAGTAAAAGGACTTTCCTGCTAGTAAATAAAATCTCAGCTTGACAAGGCCTGTGGAGTTTCTGGGTCACAGGAAAAAGCAAATAGACAAGCTCTATTTGCTTTCGCATGTGGGTTTGTTCACTTGTCTGGCACCCATCACACGTGAATTACAGTGCTCCTAAAATATAACCCACACATACACATGAGTGAGCGCTTGCACACAGTGTTCACACACACATCCACACACACATCCTCATACACATCCTCACACATGCAGTGACACGAACGCAGCACCTTATCCTTACTCCAGACATTTTTGGCCCAGGGGTATACCAGAGAACCAGGTGTTATCTCGCTCCCCTGTGAGTCCCACTTTTCTCACCAGGGCAATTAATGACACCGTGGAGTCAGAAACTGTGGCCCCAAAATGGCTGCCTGTCTGTGATGGAGGTGTCACATCCCCCTGACAACCAGGTCAAGCCCTCTGAGTATCATCTGTGTGCGCCAACAAAGCCAGGGGTCGCAGTTCAGCTCACCTCCTGACCCCTCTGTGGAATTGATCTGTTGTAGTGGAAATAGGATTTTGGTGCTGCATGATTCAAACAGAAGCCAGACATTGGAGACATTTTCTGTCTTGAATGATTGACTAGATGCCTCAAAACATCGGACAAAAGAAAGCGGTTTTATAGTCACAAAGGGACTGCAGCGAAATTGGGCTAATTGTCTGTCATGTTTCTGAGTGAGAAAGCATGTGTGCATGTTCATCCCCGCGCCTTAAGCTCTATTTGTATGTTCACAGCACATGCCGCTGTGTGTGTGGTGTTGTCAAGAAGCTGGTGTTTGTCAAGAGGCTTGTGTTTTCAGAGCACGGCGTAAAGTCAAGGAGAGGGGCTGTCAGAATGGCTGATCTGCGCAGCTGGCAGAGACGCCCACCCATGTCAAATGTCACAGCACTAATTCCTCTCCAATGCAGCCCAGGTATAACCGCAGGGGCGAGAGACAGACACACCTCATTGCTCCACCGAATGAGATCCCCAGGAGGCTGTGCAATTCACAAATCTACGGGCTTTGTTTTAATGAGATGCATAGTGTCCTGTCATTGTTTTGTGCTCAGCTGTGTGCTCACTTTAGGAATTTTGGGCAGGACATGTGCGATGCAACAATTTCCATTTCTCTGAGAAATATGGATTGTACCTCTGTTAACATCTTGAAGTGCAGCACCATTTCAACTTGGTTTGTGTAACTGCTGAAAATGATGTGTATTGCCTCTGGTCACTGGAGTGTGATGCTTTGCATACTTAAATGATGTGTGAAATATGTGAAGCAATAATTCATGGGCCTATACATGTGTGCTAATTTTATAAATCGCATAATATACTGCATTTTGATTAGTGTGTGTGTATTAAACTAAACAAACGTTGCTTAGTCCATAGATCTGCTGGGAGGATGTTTTACAAATAACATTAATGGTTTTAATGCGTTATTGAATGCATTTGTGCTTTTGTTTGTTTTTGCCCAAGGGGGATAATACCCTGCCTCTCAACCCAGTGTCAACAAACCTCCGCCGTAAGACTGTTCACACATGACCCAATGAAATGCATTTTGCCTCAGGAAATTTGGAAATATTCCGTCTTCCAATTACCAGCTATGTTGCCATGGCTTTCTGCCTATTTGTATGTCATTTCTTATTAATGCTTTCATAAACATATTATTTCATATGTAAACTAAATGGAAGCCTCAGCATATTATACATGAAATACATATACAATTCGACATATAAGTGAAATGCCAAGAATGCTGTGTATTTGTATGGACAGTATACATTGAAATTAGTGCAGTATTTTTTTCCTGGCACATCCTTTCCAATCTCTCACAAAGTGGTGCTAATCAAGTTCAATTGAACCTTACTGCCCTCCCGTCCCTCTAAACTTTCTAAGCATTTATTCATGCACTCGCCATTTCCTCATTCCTTTGCGCTCTTCCCCCTAAATTACTGGGAGGTGATATACAGTCTGGGTGTCCCAAGGCTGCAGGAGATTTAGAACTTTGTCCCATGTGAAGGAGAGGTGAGAAAAGACATTACTATGCAGAATAGGTAATAGTGAAAAACGCCAGAGCTCTTTATGGTGCCCCATGCAGTTTATCAATCTATTTGTGTAACTTGGCTACCCAGAATTTCATTTCCCTTTTCATTTATTTGCCTTGCTGCAACCGTTTACACTGCCGAAACTGAAAATTGAAGCCATGACGAGCAAGGGAGCAATATTCCAAGGGCAAAATAGGCCTCTTCTGCTGTATGATTGCAAAGGTTCATTTGGAGGGGGGG
>NW_011355970.1:73331-74237 GCF_000735185.1 Notothenia coriiceps
GGGGGGGGGGTCGGAATGCACTGACCTCTTTTTGATGAGCTCAGAGGAATATTTTGAGAAATACAGGGAGTCCACACTATGGCCATTCACACCTTGTCCTTGCTGTCTTCTTTTGAGCTTTTCTAAGTGTTTTGAGAATTAACTGGGCGGCTTGCCTTATAAAGAGCAACACTTGTCAGTATTGCCCTATATTAAATCCAGCACCGTGGACAGAGGCGTGCATTTCACAGCTTTTTCCTGTATGTTTCACTACTATGGACAGAGGCTTACAGGTATGGTTGCTCTGAATGTTTTTAGCACAATGGACAGAGGCAGAGCCATCTTGATGTATCTCATCAAGGAGCTTTGCAAACTAGATATATGTGACCATGTAACAGCATCAATCTGTGAGAAAATACAAATGAAAACGGTTTGATATACTGGAACTATGTATTGCTCTCAGCGCGCCTATACATTGGGCGCAAATGTTCTGAGGAGCTCCACAGTCATATTTGAGTATACCCAATCGGATTAAAATAAGTACCATTTTGGGAACGAAAAGACACTCTGTTACACGTCTTGCTCGTTAATTGCGTGTTATTATTATCAGTCCGGTGGGCTCGGTCCCTGAAGCCATTTCGCTGCGGGCGACACTGAAAGCATTTCATAGTGGCTCACAGGAAGGTTGTGTGACGAAAACAGACCGTGGGGGAACCAACGTGGAGCCATACCTTATATAATCATCACGGCAGTATCCGCTGAACATAATTACAATGATTTGTGCCCTCCCATTTCACCCTTGTATTAAAAAATATTGCCGGAGGTAAGTCAGGCGTGAGCACAAGCAAGGCTGCTGTGGTGAATGGAGTGTGGCCCCGAGGGAAAGCTTGGAGAGCAGAGCACGTTGTCATGCCAAAGAAAAGCTAG
>NW_011355970.1:74788-108109 GCF_000735185.1 Notothenia coriiceps
ACCCTCCCTCTCGCCTCCACTCCCACCCCGCTGGGGCCCGGTCATGCCGTGAGAACGGGATGACATTACCGGGCCATTTAGCTGGCGGAAGAGCAAAAAGAGGTGAGAGTGTGTCGCTTTTGTTATTTAATGGTTGGCTAATGTCTCGGCAGAGGGGGGGTATGCCTCATAGCCAAAAATGAAAACAAATAGGTCAACATTATGAGCCTTGGAAGTGGTAGCTATACAATGAGGCCTTTAGGCTGCATGGTTTGACTGAAGACACTGAAGCATGACTGGAGTGCACTACTAGTTCATTTTGCCGATCATTGGAGAATGGTTCATTGCCTGTGGCCTGTAGAGCTCACACTTTGGTCTAATATCAAAACAACATATTGTCACTGTTGGAAAAAGTACTCAGAACTCAGAAAAATGTCACAAATGAAGAAAGTGTAGCAAAAAGTACAAGAATGATCTCTAATATGGAGTGAAGTGGAAGCTTGAATTAGCAAAAAATGGAAATACTAAAGTACAAGTGCAATACCTACTTAAATTCTCGGGTAAGTGTCATTCATTTCACCACTGCAAATAGGCAACCACTTTTAGCTAGAGCTAAATACGAGGCATGGTGATAAACATGATTATATGCATGCGTGAAATGCAGGCTCTCTGTTCTTTAAACTGGAGATCAACATGTGTTGGGGTTTTTATATATGTGAAGATGAACTTGCTTGTCTTTCTGTGAGACAAGGTGTCACATACTAAAATGCAAGGATTGTGTTATATGTTTTCCAGAGACAGTTCTCCACTGTCACCGAATCGTTTTACTTTGATGACAGTTTAAATGTCTTCTGTCAGACTGGATTTCAAAAGGAATACAACAACTCTTATCATTTACACATTGCTGTGACCTCAGGTATTGTAGTTGTCCTTTGGGATTAGAGATAAACATGAAATGACTCCAGAAGGAATAAAGAGGAAGGTTCCGTGATTTTAACTGGGAGGCTGTGGCGGCAGTGCTCAGATTGGATCTTATATCCAAAAGAGGTTACGGGCTGTCAATAAAAACTGTTGACACAGGGAATGTTCAGATCTTATGTCACTCCATTTGGCATCTTCCAGGGGATTAGGGGCAACGCAGATTTCTGTTATATGAGAATAAGATGGTGTTCAATGTCAGACATTAAAGGGGATTTTGTTTTGGAGCATCATGCTAAAATAATGATATCAGGATTGCATTTCTTTTTTTTAACCTATTTAATCAGGAATGCACGATCACACTTTATCAAACACGTTAATGTGCTCTTTAGTTCTGTATAAATCCACTCTGAGTGGTGTAATCAAACTCACTTATACTTAGATTTTCATAAATCAAACACTGCTATGATCAGACTAGCCCTTCACGATTCGATTAAAACCTGTGTGGTTGATGCCTGAAGGCCTAAAGTAAGCTAAATATTACTTCAGGGGAAACTGATATTATTTGATGTCTTTTTAAATATTATTTGAATTGATCCACCTTTTTTCAATTGCTTCTGACATCTTTTGTGCATTTACAGAGTAAATAACGATACTCAGATGTTTGTAATGTGTTCCCTCTGTGAGATTAATCATCGTTTAAATAAACGTAAAAAAACTGCCGACACATGGACTTTTGTGAATTTTGTCAGTGTCCCACTCTTCGATGTGCCCCCTCTCTACGCCACTCGGCGGTGCTCACAGACTTCCCCTTTGTGGATATCAAATCATCTAATCCACAAGACTTCAGAAATGGCAGAAGAAGCTAATAAAACGTCATCTCACCGGTGCAAAACCTGCCGTTTGCTTTCAACAATATCGAGACATTTGGAAGCGTCAGAGGAATCTCGCATCGGTGTGTTTCAGTGAATCCTGCGGTTCTGGATTTCAGCACCACGGAGCTGTCTGCCGTCCGGAGCGAAGTGAGGCTGCAGAGACTCTCACTGCCGCTGCTGGCGAAGATAAGAACGTCTAAGAGAGGATATAAAGTGTGATTCAAGCTCAAAATGAAACTACAGTCCCCCTTTCCATCGCATTACTTTAACAGCGAATGTTTATTTTTGACTGAAACATGTCGGGTTATTGCAATTAATACGAATACGTGTCATTCACAAAGAAGTCCTGAATTCTTGAGTTCGTGTATGTGTAGTTATTTGCTCTGAGTAGGAGCACAAAGGACCGTATTCTCTATATTTCTCTATTTATAGACCCTCTCCCCTTGGTGGATTGTACCATTTTGTCTTCGGCATAGGAAAAGGGTGGGCAGAGAGCATTGGCTTTGACATATACCGAGTTTAAAGCAGCGCCCCTTTCTCCAAACCTCCCTACTGCTCTGGCAGACATTGAACCGGCCCTGTCCGTTTAAACCGAGAAGACACCCATACCGACTCCTCAATGCAAAAAAAATAAAAGGGTGCCAAGAAGCTTGGACGAGGGAACGTGGGTGTAAATAGACAGTGAACGCTCTTGGTCTCTCTCTCTCTCCCTCTCCCTCCCCCTTCTCTTTTCTCTCTGTCTCTCTTTTATGAAATCAATGAACGAGTTATTGGGTAGGACATAAATATAAGGAATCAAAGCCTCCACCGGGACCAACAGCATTGCGCGCTTTTTGATATGCGTCTTCGCCAAATGCTACATGTGTTTTCATATCAGTGTAAATATTGGCTTTGAGCGGACGAGAGTGGAATCGGCTCTGGCACGGCTTGGTCTCGGAACCAAATTTTGACCAAGACTTTCACCAGCTTTTCATTTTTTTCAACGTTAAACGATTCTCCACCATCACCAACTGCTGCTGTTTGTACCCATCCCAACTCACTGGCCGGTCTGAAGATGGCAACTTTAACCAACGGGCAGGTGGACGGCTCGGTGCACGGTGTGGTCTCCAACACGAACGGGCTCGTGAACGGATTAAGCCACAGCCACAGTCCGGTGGGCTGCCCGGCCACCATCCCCATGAAGGACCACGATGCCATCAAACTCTTCATCGGTCAGATCCCCCGCAACCTGGACGAGAAGGACCTCCGGCCCCTCTTCGAGGAGTTCGGCAAGATCTACGAGCTCACTGTGCTGAAGGACCGCTTCACGGGCATGCACAAAGGTGGGTAAAACCCAACATCCCAGAGACACCTTGCCTTTTTGTCACTTTGCATTTTGTCACACAGTGGTGAGATGGTGGATCCTAAATCCAGCAAGGTTTTATGGGTACAATTGTTGGCACATTGTGCAATTATTCGTTAGGCTGTAGACTTTAAGCATGTTGTTTCGGGAAGTGTGTCCACCCAAAAAAGAGATTAAATCCTTTGTTAGACTTTTTATTGGTTCTCCAAATAAGTACGTCCATTATTTTCTGTTTTATGGGGCAAGAATATCCAAGCATGATAAGAGTGTCACGAATCGGGAGTCACGACGGCATGAATTTATGTAGGGTGATATTAGGAGGAGCAGTTCCTATGTGGGCAGTGTGCACGGGAGTATTCACACATCTAGTCCGGGCGGTTGTAAACGTGCTTCATTCACTATACGGTGCTAAATCCAGGCCATTAACCTCACGTTTTCACGTTGCAATAGCGGGGGGGCTGTGTTTGATTGCCCGCAGCGCCGTACACTTCTTTACCCGTATACTCTCTCTCTCGCTGTGCGTGTGTGTGTTTGCTTGCTTGCACGCGCGTGTGTTGGTTGGCTGTCCGTGAAGGGGGCGTGCACGCGAGTATGCGCGTGCAAGTGGAAGAGTAGTCTATAATTTCCTTTTTTATTTTAATATTCTTTTATGTGATCTTTCCACCTTAAAAATGCTAATTAAACTACAGTAGAAATTAAAATAAAAAATTTGAAATTGTTATTTTTTATTGTTTTTTAAACGTTCTAACAACCCAGCAATGTTTATTACTTAAGTCTTTTTTATAACTGCTCTTAGTGTATATCCCTTTGGTTGCATTAATGAATTATCATAAACTTTTAGCGTTGAAATGCTACATGGCCTTTCTGTGTAATATCAACGACCAGCTTTGTAATTTTGGTGCAACAGGAATGATCTTTATCCCTGTATTTTATTATCCCCTCTCAAGGGAAAGGTCATTCTCTGCAAATCATCATCTAACGAGAGGTCACTAATTGATCTGCTATACCTGCAGGACGTCTCCCAGGGGAGCAAAGTACATTAAGAATGAGATATCACTTTTTGGGAGCCCCCCCACCACCAGCCTCCTCCCCATGTAAACAATGTGTGACATGCACCATGTGTCAGGAAATGATTATGATATACAAATAATTCCAGAGGGCGGAGACTGTCTGCAGGCATGGGGGAAACCAAAGAGGTGGAGAAGGGAAGAGGGGGGGTTATCTTTTATTAATAGCCCAGCTGTAGTAGCGACTCCCTGTTGGACAGTTAATCAACAGTGGCCCCAGAACTATAGGCACGGCTGGCCAGCTGATTCTAAGAACTGTCTCCTCACCGCGATATACGGCCCTGGCTTCCCGGGCAGGGCCCCCGCTTTCATTAGCGAGCCCCCGCTGCGCTCATATTTTAACTAGCTGGAGGCACTAGCTATTCCCTGGCTCACCAGCTCACTGGCTCACTGCAACCTGCTCCAAGGCCGCCTTCCCCCCTAACACCTTCCTGAGGTTTCCATATAGAAGATTCACAAATTAACAGTAAAAGACAGCACGTCCCACAAATAACAGACAAAGTGTCTGACTGTGTGCGCTGCCGCCACACCGCTTTTATTGAAGACTACACAGCATAACATGAGTCAGGTATTGTGTGATATCACAGCAAGAGTTTGAGATGAGAGTAAATACACTTACGCGTAATTACACAACTATTTGAAAGGGAAATAATGCATGCAGTATTGTTTTTTCTGTCAAACCATTGAGTACTTTTCGTACATATGTATACTTTGTTTTGTGAATACATCTTTCAACCTTTCTATTCTTCCTTCTCCCCTTTCCCTGAGCTCCTTCACGCAGTTTCCATTTTTCTGAGTGCTGCTAGAAAGAGTCAAACCGAGGGCATGATGACCCTGTAAGGTGTGTAACGCTCCAGTGGACTGAAGTCTATAGAACTGCCCACCAGAAAATTCCTTTTCTATTCTTTTCCTCCATCTTTTCTCCTCTTCATTAACTCAGCTTGATCCCCTTCATTCTTTGCTTTGCCTCTTTCCCCTTTTGTCTTCATTTCATATTCTAGGGCTGACATGTTGCATGTTCACTGACAGTGACATCATGTTGGATAATGGCTCTGGTAATACAAAGCCTTAGTTTGAAGTGGCGATTGTAGACAACAGGGTTAGGATACCTGTAACTGTCATCGCTAACAATGTTATAATGCCTCACCCGGGGATACTGTTGCATTCATTTAACTTTCCCCGAAGAGACACGGCACTTTAACAAAGAAATAAGCATGGTTTTCAGATAATACAGAGCCTTTTTCTGCTACGGCAGGTAATAAAAGGTTCTGCTGTACATCAACAAGCGTAAAGGAACAGCCTTTGCTATGGTAATGCTACTTCTGAAGAAAGAGACCCCTATTATAGCCATTGTCAACCGTGCCTGTGATACTATTGCCATAACCCTCCCCATAATGACTCCATGTATCACTAGTAATCTAGTCTTTAGGATTCTGTCCCTTTGGAATGGTGGGGGGTGGGAGGAGGGGAGTACGGGACGGAGGTCTGCAGAGGCTGGGAGCGGGCGCAGGGACCCCAGCGCAGGCCCACATTCTCCCAATGATTTTATTTCTCTCCCCTCTGCGACCGAGCCATGCTAATAGAGGCCATTTATAATGGTCACCGGCTGCTGCTGCTGCCAAGCACAACGGGGCTGAGAGGCACGGCTAGCACAAAGAGCCAGCCCTTTTTCCTCTTCTCTCTGGCAATGCAGCATGGGAGGTGGGGGTCTATTCGAGAGGAGAAGGTGTAGATATGATTGCTTGCACTATTCATCTGCCTGATTTCATGTAATAATCACTGGGGGCAATTGAGCCGCGATGATACGGGGGAAGACGTTTAATAACTGAAGGTTGTTATCTATTGTTTACCGCTGTCACATCTGCAGGCGGTATTGGCCAAACCTTTGTTGTCTACATCTTTGTTTTTCCCGTGCAAATGCAACTGTCACCAAGTTTGTTTTGCTGCTATTGTGGTTTATCTGGTGTTAATTTAAGTCAAGTATATCATTGTCCTTGGCCACACTAAATATGTTAGCCCTCGCCATAGGAGAAGACAGAGTGGTTGCAAAGAGTTGCTCAAAGTCAAAGCAGTTGTTGAAACTTCATTATGATTTAGGCCAAATATCTATTTTGCCCTGGCAGGTTGTGCTAATAAACTGTCACAGCTATTTCGTAGAGGTTATCTGCTTTCAATATAAAATTCTGCTTGCTTATTGTTATAAAAATAACGGTGGAAATGAATTAATATATCTTTGATGTTAGGCTGTTTCCTAATAGATGCAGCTGAAACTATTGTACGATTATGTTTGATTTATCCGCCAATTATTTTCTGGATTAATCTTTTAGTCTATTAAATGTCAGGTATAGTGAAATATGTTTATCCCACCTTTCCCAAAGTCCAATGCGATGTCTTTTAAGGGTCTTGTTTTGTCAGTCAAGACGCCAAATATGTTCGGTTTAAAAGGATGAAATCAGCATTTTCAGAGACTTTTGCATTGAAAATGAAGTATTGATGAAAAGATAATAACAAAAGTGGGCTTTTTTTTCTAATTAGTCAACGTATCATTTTGCAATCAGTAATTCAATATAAATATTGGAGAAAATGGTGTTTGAAATCAAACAAGTGGAGATGCAGTGTAATGACCAATTGTAATCTTGTTTAAATGTACCCCTACTGCAGATGGCTTAGGCCACAGATGGGGGGATATAATCTATGCGGGTCATAGAGGGAGTTATGGATCACCTCAGAACGTCTATGGTGTTGATATCTCAGCCCTTTTTAAAGTGAGTGTGTCAGGGGAGTAGCAGCTTCAAAGCAGATCGTGCTCGTCGTGTTTGGTGAGACCAGGAAGTCACGATGCCAAAACATGAAAGTCTCATGCTGTGTTTTATTGCAGCCAATTAGGTGTTACAGGTTGCCATTAGAGTAGCGTCTGCAAAAGAAAAGGAGGATAAAACCAAATGTGTCTTAGAACAAAGAGAGAGAGAAGTGCGGGTGTGGGTTTTCGTCCTGCAGGTCTGCGTTAATGCAGCATGCGTTCCGGCCGAAAGATTTCACTCTCGTTGCATCATCCTCTCTCTGTGGGATCCTTCGCTCTCCTCCTCTCCCATTTGGTTTGGGATGAGTGTGTCTGTGTGTGTGTCTGTATGTTTATGTTCTCTTCCTCTCCGCCCTGTCCCAGAATCCACCACTCAGCTCTGCTCAGAATGCGCGCTCAGGTCCCACATTGTGCCCCGTTTCTATAAAGACGCCATCGATTTTGAGTGTTTTGTCTGAGAGAAGGGCAACATGTGTCATAGAGGAGGTCGCTTCCTCCTAAAGTGCCACCGGCGCCACACCGCACCCGCCACCCTGTCCTGGCACAGCCCAGAACTGCCAAGCAACAAGAGGGAAACAAGAGGCGGAGCCAGAGCGGCGAGTACAGTGAGCCTAATTTGTCAGGAGGGCCGTTGTCAAGGCAGCACTGCCTCTGTTGTCCATTATCATTGGAGGGGACTGTCAGATGGGGGCCGGCTGATGGCCGAGCAGGGAGCCAGTTAGTCACAGTGAGAGATGACCGCACCGAGCCAGAGGAGGGAGTGCTCATGGAGCTCCTGCGAGGATTAGCATGCTAACCGCAGGTTTGGAGTCATGAGGCCTGTCAGGGAGGTGCAGCCCTCTGGCTCCTCTGACCTCGGCAGGCCTCTCATTAAAACCACTGACCTTTACATACAGAGAGAGAGGTAATTTAAAGGGATGGCTGCACCTACATCCTCATCTCATTGCACTTCCTAAAGACAGAGTGAAGCATGCTGATATACATTCAACACAAAGTGAAATGCAAATGGGAAAATGGGAAAAACGTTTAAACAGTATATCAAGAACATATGCAGCAAGACAAGGGTTTAAAATGTGCTTTACCAAAGCTTTCAATTACAATATCACCATTACATGGCTTTGTATAGAGACTGTGACTCACAGAAGTTTTTTTGTTGAATTGAGAGCATGTCCATCATCACATGGTAAATTGGTCCAGTCAGCATAAATCTGTTATTGTGCAGTTAATGTTTCCACGTGGTTAAGTCATGGCTCACTCTGGCTGGCACTGCTGACCTGTGGAGAAACACAACACGGAAGATTTGTGGCCATCGTTACATTGCAGGTCAGAAAGGGGGCTGATCTCAACTATTTTATAGATAGATAGATAGATAGATAGATGGATGGATGGATGGATGGATGGATGGATGGATGGATGGATGGATGGATTGATGGATTGATAGATAGATAGATAGATAGATAGATAGATAGATTGATTGATAGATAGATAGATAGATAGATAGATTGATTGATTGATTGATTGATGTACTGACTCACTCAGTTTAGTCACTTAGAGATCAATATTCTGATCAGCCAAAGTCAAAGTCCAAATCAATACAATCCAAAAGGTGGAAAACATCTCTGAAAAGCAGAAAAGCTTTCTTGAGATTTGGCAGTTTAACTCGTTAAATAAAATCTGCCTTACATTTTTCATCAACTGTTGGCACATTTGTTTTCCATTAAGGAGAGGCTAAACAATTTCCCTGTTGCTCTTGATTTCCTGCTGCCGTGTTATTGCCCCAGCAAACCGTTATTCCAGTAGATAAAAGAAAAAAAAAAAAACGTTTTTGACAATGGCTCCTTGGAGAGGAAAATATGTTTCTGTTTTCAAGGATCTTGCATCAGCTAAGCATTATTGTGCTTGGTGTTGAATTTTTCAAAAGTCGACGCTTTAGGCCTCTTCAATCTTTTAGGTACGCTTAATACACTTCCAAGCCCCCCTGCTTCCAATACCGCCAGCCGGTTCAGGGGATGGGGAATGCAATACTTTTGAAATGTTTGAAAGTCTTACAGTACATGTTGTTGTTTTAGATTTACTGATGCTATACTGATGAATTCATTTTCAATAACATAGCTTACTGTATCTCTATTGATATCTTTTTAGGTTTATATTTTTTTTGATTTGGTACATGTTTTAAAAAGACATTATAGTTAAGGATTAAACAGTTAAATACTAAATAAAAACATCATGGTACTCCTGTAACGCGATCCTTTGTGGTCTCTATATTTTCCATGTCTGGCTCTCTTATCTGTGCCATAACATTTCACAGGCTTCATGCACTATATGTAGTTGTTCAACGTAAAAGGCTTAAAGGCCACTTCCTTTGTTCGGTCAAAAGGTTGTGATTCTCTTCTGTTTGTGTACTTAAAGACTTGTGTTTTGTGCCTTTAGGATTAGAGCTGCAGGTTCCTTTTATCAAGCTTTGCACAGTGAGGAGGCAGTAGGATGGCGTACTTTATCATATCCGTGCCCAATATCTGTATGTGTACAGTAAATGTACTGTATGGGTTTACACAGGCGCGGATTCTCTGTATAGTTGTTCATCCCCCTCTGTGCATATGTGTTGGATACATATGTGTGGGTGATTATAATGCCGAGTATAGCACTGCATTTGCGAAATACCAGCCCTAGCCAAAGCAAGACTGCACAGTCACTTTTAATGTTTAATTTTAATATTTATACTTTATGCTCAAACCCTCAGTGTGAACATGAAAATGGGCCCAGCTGCAGCTCTCTACTGCAGAGCCTGTCTACGAGGAATTAGCAGCATGACACAGCAGCAATATGAAAAATAGAAGCAAAGTTTGTCACAGCAAACTGTGGCAGCGCTCCATTAATGCACATCCAGCCAGCACCCATTATTTTTAAATATTCCGCTCCAAATGTCTTTTATTTACTTCAAACTCCATTTCATTTATTAAAATGCTTCTATTTTTCCATTTCGAACATTGTTCTCAAGGTCAAGTTATGTTTTAATATCGCAGAAAAAGCAAATCATTGTTATTACCTTGCAAACAGACATTGTAATAAGCTCGCTTTCTCCAACCAGTGATACTTTCAATTACCTTTTGAGCCCATTGGCTCATTCACACTAAACAAATCATTCGGCTCTGGAGATTCATGGTTCATAGAAAGTTGAATTGATGTTTATTCTCAACCAAATTGCTAAACATAACTGGAAGTGGCGTATCTGGGTCTGCCTGCTCGGATACTCTAAAGCAGGGATTACACGAGCCATGTACTATTTTGTCCCAGACAGAAAGCACGTCAAAGACTTTTGAGTGTGTGTGGCTTGTCAGGCCCACACATATTTAGCTTCCTCTGTATGCATGCGTTCAATCCCCTATGCTGTGCGACGATGACTGCCAGGTTTGAGTGTCCCTGATTCGATTCACTTTCTTCCCATCTCCCTTCATGCCTATTTCATGTCCCCCTCAATTAAAAATGCACCACGTTGACTTGTAAAAGGAAGGTGGGAATGGAGGTTAGGGCTTTTCAAAGAACTTTCTCAATTATTCAAGACCAAGTTTGATTCAAAAAATGGAGGAGGATTAATAAGTCATGGAGAAGTTTTTGAAGGTTTGGGTAGAAAATGTAATGCAAAATGTTCTAATTAAAGGAGCAGAAGAATCCAACAAAAAGAGAAATGTTTGTTGTTGTTGATTAGGCTTGACAAGTTTTGACTGCCAGAGTCAGCATCCTACATTAAAAACTACTTCTTCACTTTAACAGATGCCAGGGGATATCTGAAGTCAGCAATTTAGGTCAGAGAGGCTTTGTTCCTTTTTTATATTTGGGAAATGTATTTAGTTTGCACAGTCCTGAACGACAAAAGGCTCGGAATGTATATTTCAAAATTTGCATTTGTTTTCCAGACACCCACTGGGTCCACATCATTCCATTTCTTCCCCCAAAACGGTGCAAATCAGCGCCTTTTGCTACCAGATATTACCATTCAAATCATATCGGCATCACATTGAGGGAAAGTGCATCAAGGCTTTATCCTATCCTGCTGGTTGGAGAGCAGATAGACCAAAACACATCTCTGCAGGGAGGGAGATGGTGCAAGAGTGCGTAAAACGACAAGGAGCTCAAGACGGAGAGAGCGAGGCAGAGAGGGAAGGAGAATTAAAGAGATGTTGAAACAGGGATGATGTAAGGGAATGCGTGAAAAGAGACGAGGGAGATCCATGGAGGAGAGTTTGGGTGGGGGGTTGCACACAAAGACAGACAAAGAATATCAAGAGGCAGAGAGATATACAAGAATGAGAGCAGCGATTGTAAAGAGAGGTGCAGACTAAAAATGGAGGCACACAGCGAGATCGTTCAATGACAGGCTGGCAAATAGGAACGGGAGAAAAAGGGACGGGGCTGAGAAGCAAAGACAGACCGAGGGAGAAGTAGAAAGAGTGAGGAAGTCCCAGAGACAGATGTCGCACTCGCTTGCCTCGGCAGATTGATGGCTTCTGGCCCAGTTCCATGCCAGGCTTTGACCCCTCTGTCCTCTGCTGTAATTTATAGGCTGCGTTTTGCCAGATTTAAGCACTACTCTGTGGCCATCATGGCTCGAGAAAGGAGAATGACCTTCCTGGGATGGGAGCAGAATTAGACCCCTGCAGCTCCAGCCAACCCGGGGGTAAACAAGCAAGTGCCCTCTGTATTAAATGGATCTTTGACAAAGTGTTAATTGGACAGGGTTTACTGTATGTTTGTCAATCTATCTTTTCAGTGTGTGTAGATTGGCTCCTGAACTGCCCTTACATATTTCAATATGTCAATGTGACTCTGCAGTAGTAGGAGGTTTTCATTCCGGGTTGTTTGTCTGTTTGTTAGCATCACTTAGGAAGAACTACTGGCCCGGTTTTCATAAAGCCTGGCAAAGGGCTGCAGGATTCACTTATTTAGAATACACTTTTCATTACCGGTCTGCTCCTTTTGGTGCATTTAAAGTTTACCTTAACTAGAAGGAACAGCCTGGTTTCTTATTGATTGATTGGCTCCTGCCTTCATAAATCATGTACTCGTTGAGCTAAGATTGCTGGCACAAATTAAATGAAAATCACATCATGGGTTTGCACTGTGGTTTCTTGTAAAGCAAATATGGCCCTGTGTGTACCCGGAGTGTGGCCTCTAGTAAACTAACTTGGCTGGCTGGCCGGGGGCTCAGCTGGGTTTGTGCTTGTCCATTCAGAGCGTTACCTCAATGCACAAATCAGCCCAGGGAACGATCTGGACAGAAAGCCTTCAGCAAATTATTACAGATTTGCAATTTAATGGCTTCTGAGGTCTCTCCCAGCCCCACACAGGTTCCCATTGAGACCGAGCCCATTAGTTTGGTCCTTTAATCACAGAACAGGAGATGGGAATCCTGGCCAAACCTATACATACCCCGCTTCACTTGGTGTGGAATGATTTCATGGGTTTATAGATAGACACAGAGAAGGCTGTGCGTGCGCTCAGGCTCGTGTGTGAGTTTGTTAGCATTGGCTTGTTGATAAGCTTTGCTTTCCCTGGAGAGTATGTGCAGGTGTATGTGATTGTTTGTGTGTGAAAGAGAAAAACGTGTTCCTCCATGGATCATTTATCAATACCACGAGGACTCGCTGGGCAGTAGCAATTAATTTGGCATCGGGTGGACCTGAAGCTAACAAAATTCCAGTTTTCAATGTCATGTTCCAAAAAATATTTTCATTAAAAGTGGTTTCAATTTAAGTAAAACATGAGCATGTTTTACTCTGCCACATTAAAGTTATTACTTTATCACACTAATTGAATTTAATCATCAAGAGAGAAAAATTGCAAAGTTAGTAATTTAGTGAGTTAGCTCAGCAAAGTTTCTGATTAAAAGCTCTGCTCTTAGGAATCACACTGTGTGTTCATGTGACTCCAGCACCTCAGCAGAGTGACCAATTATTGACTATATTTACAGACCCGTCACTTAAACCTGTAAATAAAAACATTTGCTTATTCTGTGAACATTATCAGAAGTTGACTTCCAGATCTGAAGTTCCCATGTTTTAGTCCATTATGGATTTACAATACAACACATTTCATATTTCTACAGGCAAAAAATGTATTTGATAAAATGACATCACTTTTTTTCGATGCTATTTGCAACAGTAATATGGTTGTCTCGCTTTTCAAAGTGTCTTTAAACAAGTCTTTTCCCATGGCTATAGTTGCCCTGATTAATGTGCCATCGATGCAAAAATGTAAAAGCTATCACTCCAATCTGCCTTTCAATGTCCCAATTTGTCCAAGAGCAAGCCAAGCTTTCTAAATGAACTGGATAGTGACTGCCAAAGGGGATGAATATATATAATTATCTGTGACTGGAGACCCAACAAAGGGACTTTGAAATCAACTTTGCGTGCCAAAGGCTTCATTAGCCTGCCGACAACAAAATGTCTCCTTGACTGCGAAAAGACGCAGGTACCTGCAGAGCCATTATAAGCATGCAGTCGCGCAGCCTCCTGTAGCCCAAGCGCTATCTGTTTGGGATTAGAAGCTGCTTAATGCGCTAATGTTAATATGCTAATGTGTTAATGTGATGTTGGAATTATTAGGTGATTTAAGAAATGGCAGGCTACTGTTTTGTTGGTCTAACGCATTGACACGTTATAAAGGACGGATAACTGTGTTTACTTTGCATATGGAAATCCCTGGATGTCTTTCATGTGTCCTTCCTATAGCGACTAGTGGTCCATGTTAGCTTTGCAAACATCTTAATTGTGTTAAATGGAGGAAAAAGGGGGGAAGATTAAAAGCCATTAATGTGAGGGTGTGCTATTCCCGGGACGGTGCTTTTGTTCGCTTTGGCAAAGAGACGCAGACGAGAGAGTTTCACCTTGAAACTCAATGCACACCAGAAACATTGTCATTGTGTCTACCTAAAACGCTGCTGTCTCTCGCTCGTGCAGCTTCATCCACTGTCAGACTTGCTTTGCTTCGTCTTTGCATTTCTTTGTGTGATCGCCTCTCTCCATCCGCCTTACTCTCTTTGTACGTCTCTCCCATTTTCTCTCATTCTATCTCTCGCTTGCTTTTCCCTTTGTAGCACTGGTTCTCTCCATCACTCCCTCTCTCTCTGTCTGTCTGTCTAAGCGTCAGATAAGCTCACTGGGGGAGACTTTAGAGGACTCTCCATCTGTGTATAAATAGCTCTGGATGAATTATTGAGGGACCTGGGGTTGCTAATAATCCCGCAGGACCCATCTGACAATGACACAGAAGATGGAGGGAAAACAATTACGCAGGCTTTCTCCTTCAGAAGAGTGGGAATGGGTGTGGGGGGGACTCGCCGGCCTCTGGGAGCCTCCTCGCGGGGCCCAACATCTTGGCTAATAAACCCAATTAAGTCTCCGGAATCAATCGGAGCCCCGGGGGCGTCCTCTCTCTTCCTTCCCCGGACGCCGTGCAACAACAGGAAGTGTAATGATTCATGTTCCCCCTCCTGCGTTTGGCTCGTCCTCTCATCTCCATCTTGCAGGTTGGCAAGGCGGACGGGACAGGACAGGATGTCCGCCGAGGCAGGATAATAGGACAGGGAGTGGAAAGGAGAGGAGAGGTGCACCGAGGAATATTAATGGGAGTGTTTATCCTGTAAGTGTTTTACCGGGGGGACGAGACATGGGACCACTCCCATGACAGAGTTAAAGCACTTTGTCTTCTTAGTGATACATGATTCATCTGTAGACGGCTTTTTGATTAATCGGCTTGGCCCGGTCCTCGTCTGACTGTTGACACAATATGCTCCTATCAACCTATCTATCAATCTTTGTCACCGTGTTTGCCGCTGCCAGTACACATAGCTACACAAAACTAAAGTAAAATGGTATTGTCTCTTTGCATTTTACTCATCAGTCTAATGATTCAGTGTCAGCAGATGCCAACCCTAATGCCAGACAGGAACTCTCCTGTAAAAACCCAATGTGACACTTTAACATTTTAGCCTGATATCCCGAAAATTGAAAAAACAAGCATACACATTAAAGCACTTTTTGAATCATATGCTAGAAGAAGGGAACTGTGACGTCAACCATTGGTTAGTTTGCGGCTATATTTAACCCTCGAGTTTAGCAATTTTGTAATAAAAAAAATGTAGCCAGAAGTGACACAAGTGTGAAACAAAGTACACCTGAAATCTGGACAAGACATTTTTAGGTAACTAAAATGTTACAATATCCTTTCATTAGCTGAAAACATCCCAGGAAATGGTGAAACTTTGAGACGGAAACACATAGATGAACCAGACCAAACAACTCTGTAACATCAACCTGTCAATCACAAGGTAGACACACTCTGAACAAGTATTCTAAACGTAACCATCATTTACAAAATGACCATGATGTTGTATTAAAAAAGACTTAAACTTGATTGAGAATATAATCTCATCCGAAAAAGGTTTATCGAGGCAATAAATAATTCAGAAGTAAAACAATTTTCTCATGCATTTCTATAAAATGGAGATAAACAGGAAACTAGAGGATTAAAGTACACCGACTGACAATGTGTGTTATGTCCAGTCTTGCACACAAAAGTCCAGGCGTGCTTTGTGCGCACTTCTACTCCTGCGCTGGTTTATTGGCATTGGACATGTATCATGAGGTGCGAAACGACCAATGAAACGGCCTGAGCGTACTGCTAATTATATGATACTGGGCTGGTATGTCTTCTAAAGCCCTTGGCGTACATAAGAGCAATCCAAATCACAGAGGAGATAAAGCCAGACGTTCAGCCTTAAAGTGCTGTGTCGTCTGGTTTCAGAGGAGAGAATTAGAATCCCACGATGGGCTCAACACTTCTGAGGGTTTTCCACCCAAGTTCCCAAATGAAAGACTGAACGGTTATTGGGCATGGAAATGCTCAAACAAGTCCATCTGTTATCAGTCGTACGGTGTTATATTAGTCATCCTCAATCAATTTCCCAAAGTGCCCAACCTGGTACATATCGACTCAGACTTTTGGTTAATCTAAGGAGTCCGTGTTTAATAATTCATAACGTGAAAAGCTAAATTTGGGTCTCCCAAATATTTCCGGACAAAATGGCTGAGGTAGAATAAAAGGGCGTCTGCCTGGATGTTGGGGACAGCTCATAATGTTTGGTGTGTGTGTGTGTGTGTGTGTGTGTGTGTGTGTGTGTGTGTGTGTGTGTGTGTGTGTGTGTGTGTGTGTGTGTGTGTGTGTGTGTGTGTGTTTAGCCATAGGAGCTTTTAACAAGTGTGTGTTAGCATTTTCAAATGTGATTCACTCGATGTGAGTGTTGTTAAGGACGTTTTTTGTATTCTGTGGCACGAGAGTTGCAAGTCTGTTTATGTGTGTGGACAAGTCCGTGTGGATAAATGTGTGTGTGTTTTTCTGTCCCGACCCTCAAGGGGCCGGTGCGGGGGGTAAGTGAGGGAGTTTGGTGCGTGGTGTGGGGGGGCAACACTGTCCTAATGATGCATTTTCTACACCATTGATTCAGTCGCTCTGCTCTCCAGTAAATCCTTCACATGCAACACATTAAAGCTGGCCCTTTTTCCTCCTTCGCCAATCGATTAGCTCAGTTTAGAGACGGCCACTCTGGGAAGCAGGGCTGGAGATGGGACTTGTTATCTTCAGGAACTCTCACACACACACACACACACACACACACACACACACACACACACACACACACACAAATAACATTTAAAAGCACTAATTGTTTTTCACACGTTGGTGATGTCCTAAAACATGTAAATCTGTCTATGGTTGTAGTACGAAAGTGGATTGAAAGTTGCATGCAAATGCTATTAAAACCTGTAATCTCTGGATTACACATGCATTTTAATACGAAGGTTGCCCACATCCAATTTAATTTGCTGTAGTTTGTTTTCTTTATAGCTTCCTAAAGGTATCTAGTGATGCGTGTAATTATTGAGTGTTTTTGTATTCCAACAATAGTTACCTGCACATTTATTCAGGGTCTTTTTTTGCAGTAAAGTTAAACTACAACCCTCGCAACCGCACATTTTTTTGCATGATGATTTAACAGTTTTGCAGAAAAGCCCCTGTTGTACTTGACACTCAGCATTCAACCCTTACTCGGTATTCACTCATGATTTACTATAATAACTTTTTAATTGACAATCTTTATATGCTCATCTCAGAGATGAATGATGTTACTGCTGCAGCCGCTATTTTTCTAAATTACTTTGTACTGCACTGTTAAATTTGGGAAAACTGGTGCAGATGTCCTGTAGTAGCCCCTTTGAGTTTCATCTATCATAACAGTTAATAACTTTCTGGTCTCTCTTTTCTTGCTCTCCAGTTCCATGTTCATGTTGCTGCATGTTTTTTACAGCTTCCTCTTGTTCCTCAGCCGAGAGAATTTAGGGATCTGCACATACTTGTCTATAGCTCAGACTGCCATTATACTCCATTATAAACAAATTCACCTCCTCTTTCATAATACTGCCCCTTAGTTCTGCCTCACTCTGCTGAAATAATATCATACTCAAGACAAGCATTCATTAGTCCTCGAAACATCCCCTGAATTTTTAAGGCCTTTTTTTTTACAGAATGACAAAAAAAACCTTGATGTGGTCTCTGAACAGTAATTGACGTTCCTTTCGTGTTTACTTCCCCGCCTGTTCACACAGGAACAGTAGCGTCCTTCTTGCTCATATTGTGGGCTTCAAAGTGCTTTTTTATTTCATCAGGGTTTACTGCCGCCAATTAAAGATTTTAAGATGATACAGGGGAGAAAGTCGTAGTGTTCCTCGAGACCTTCAGGCCGTGTGCCCTAAAATAGCCTCGATCCTCTGTCTCTTTTTTTCCATTGTGAGTAATGATCTTAGAGGGCAGCAAAGGTGAAGGGGATATGAGCGTCTGCTGCTCACTTTATTGGATTACTACCTTGCAGAACCTAAATTGCGAGGGCTTCTCAGGGTTGTTCTAATTTGATACCAAATTCAGTCTCCAGTTCTGATTCATCCAAAACATTTGAATGAGTAAAGGATTATACTGTAAGCACACCTTTTCCAAAGACGTGTTCAACATATGGGGTGCGTCTCACTTCTCTTATTTTTCATTTCCTCGCTCCTCGGGCTCGGTATCACCGGAAGTTGATTTGTCTGCGCCATCTTGGGTACCATCCCAGTGGCCTTATTTTTGCTGGACGATCGAGGATCGAGGAGTGATAATGGAGGAGCGATAATCGAGGAACTACCAGACCATTCTCTGGTGAAATCCTCAGACACGCCCCCTTACTGTGTATCGCTCACTGATTGGACGATGCAGCGCATGCACTGATCTGGCTGCTGTCAGACAATCAGCTGTGCGGCGTCATCACAAACGGACGTCGCTTCACGTGACGCTCCGGAGGAAACGACGTCCCATTGCTCTTAAAACTAATTTCCCTGCTTCTCGTGGTTTCCTTGCGTCTCTCCATGCTTCCCTGGTGGGAGGGACTAGTCGCAGGGAAACGACGCAAGTGAGGGACGCAAGCAATCCATTTAACCGAAGTGAGATGCAGCTATGGTTCATGATCTGTAGGAGTTATACAAACTCAGAAATCATAGTTGCAATGCCTTTTATTCCCAAAGTAGAATTTAAACTTTTTTCCATTTTACAGGGTTTGATTGTAAAAATCAAAGAGGTCAAATTGTGTGTTTCTGATACAACTGTACAAGGACAATGGTATCATTCTTGATTCAGCAGCTCTCATAATACGACACTTATTAGTTTTCATCGTTTGCACTCAGTGGTACTCGTTTTCGCCATATGACTCAAAGACTAAGGCTTTCTATGCTATTTCTCTGAGCACAATGAGTCAAGAATTTTCCTCTTTACTCTGACCCTTTTAAAGAGTGAATTGAAGAGTGTTATCTAAGCCTTAGCACTCATCCAGTCAGAACGCTCTTGTCTTAAGGTCAATCTTTTAAAAAGGAGAAAAAAAAACATTCTTCTGTTTATTGAGCAAAGGCTGTCCTTGGTCAAACCTTTCAGGCGGAGATAAGTGCTAACAGAACTGAGGTAGGGGGAGATGTGGAGATTTCTATTGACTGACTAAAATTGGACGGCTTCAAACAAAGTTTCATGCCAAAGTTTTTCGAGGCGGATTTCCAGGGCTATGCAGCGTGGATTTTCAGCCGTGCCGTGGATAAAGCTTTTAAATGCTATTGACTCTTTCTAGGCTCTCACCAAGATGTTCTGAAATATTTAAATGCTCACTGGGAGTTTGTGGCCAGGGATAAAAGGATGGAGTGAGAGGAGAGAAGTTTTTTATGTCAGCCTCTAAAAATCCCTGAATTAATAGGCACGAGATAATTAGAGAATAATGTGCAATAACATCGTCCCCGAGCTCTCAAGTCTTGGGTGGTTCAGGCACTGCATGCTGGTAAGAAGTAATTCATGTGTCCAGTAACGCTAAAAAGCGCTAATTCAGGAATACATTAGGAGTTTTACTTTTAATGCAATCTTAATTAGTTTCAAAGGAGAATTGTAAGATGGGAGCATCCGCCATCTGGGGCTAGACTCACCACTGAGGTCAGAGAGGTCATGGTCTCTGCTGTTTGGGGGAATTGGTGGTTTTTATTAACCTTACATTTTGTAATTACATATAAAATACAAACGATGGAACTAAATACCAATGCCACCAATATAAATATTAATGTGCCTATGAGCAATATTACCATATCAACAATAGATCACATTACTTCATATGCACAAGGAATAATTTATCACAAAGACTGAACCCCCATATCTATAGTTTTTTCATTACTACCATCACCAAACAGCTAGCAGCCAAAGTTAGCGAGTAGCTTGAGCATTTAAATGCTAATAACCTAAACATGTCCCTCAGTAGTTGGCAGAGATTAAAACATAACTTAATTGATTACTAAAGTTGCTCTGTATCTGCTGGATGTATAGTTTGCTTATACCTCCAATGGGATAATATGTCTGTGTTGTGTTTACAGCTTGCTTTGCCGCCCCCAAGTGACCAATACGTTTTTTTTTAATTAGCGGAAAAAACCTGGTTGCGTCATTTTATCCAAACGTTATTCTTTTCAACCTATGCTAAAATATCTGACATATTTCTTCATTGCAATATGGCAGTTATTCATGCAAGTAAAAACCTGGCATTTATTTTTATTTTCAGTGAAATCACAATGTTGGATTTTAAATATATTGCTCTCAAAAAGTTAACTTAAAAACCAAATATCTTTTCTGTAGATATGAAAATGTACTTTCCCAAAAGTCAAATTGTTGTAAAACTCATCAAAGACAGCTCATCATGTTTCCATAGTTACCAAGGTCAAAGCTCCATGTGGTCCAACACAGCTGTCGTTTAAATGAGGCCTGGTGACAGTTGGTGGAGATTTCACCACTGAAGCTGGTGTCTTTTCTTCTTTCCCCACCAGTAAGTATTCATAGTCACCATTCCCTTGCTGCTTTCTTTCATCTCTTCTCCTTTTCTTCTCCATATTCCTCTCTCTCTCTCTCTCTGTCTCTCACTCTCTTCCTGTTTCTCTCTCTCTGTGGGTGTGTGTCCCTTTAGGGTGTCTGCTGCGGTTGAGATAAGAAGCGAGTGTAGGACACAGGGGGATGGTGTTCACAGAGGCTAGGTGATCTTATCTCCTCTCCCTCCCTCCTGCCTCTCTTACCGAGCATCCCTCGCTCTTCTTATTTTTCCTCTCCGCTGTTTTCCTCCCCCGTCTTTCTTTTTGCTCCCTTGCCCTTCTTTCTCTCTTCCCCCATCTCTCTTCTCTCCTCCCGTCTCACACACACATTCTCTTAGATCCCCTCTGCGCTGCTGTTGATTTGAATTTGAAGTGATGGGAAACTAAATTGGCAGCATTGACAGCAGAAACAAACAGCTTATCTCTCTCTCCTGGGCCAATATGGGTCTTAGTCAGATACCAGAGCCGCTGCCAGCATCTGACTTGTGACAATGATGATAAATTTCCGCACCCGTTTGTTGACTGTCACTTTTCATGTGTGTATGTGAGTGTGTGTGATTGCCCCATATACACGTGTGTGTATACACGAAGAGGTGGAGGATAAATAAATAGAAGTACAACACTCAAGCAGAACTTTGAGATACTTTACTTTTTACTTTTTGTTTTTAGTTGTACTACCTTTTATTTCAACTATACTTTGACGTATTTGCAAACTATAGTTTCTCGGAGTATGGATTGTGATGCATTGCTATATATTGCCATGGGATCCATAGTAAGATGGTTTATTTAAAACAAAAATGAAACTGGGTAAAATAAATATGTGTAAAGTTAGTAGAAAACGTAATCCAGGAGAAAATAGAGAGATGTGTAACAAATCATTTGTACTGTGACTTGCTTCTCGGGGCCTATGCCAAAAAGACCAACCAATCGTTTTTATTTGTTGCATTTCAAAGGCAGTTCATAACCTGTAGTTTTTCCTCGTCTCTTGATAGGCGGATCGCAAACCAACTTTAAAGGCACAATGCCACCTACTGTATTGGGATGTAGATGCTGTGCTTTTCAAGTCAGTTCAAACAATTAGGCTTTGTATTGCCAATATATGTATCGGTAAAGATTTCAACATGGCGATAATAGATTATAATATAATTGTCCCATCAATATTGTGCTACGTCAGAATCCCTGGATTGACCTTTCCCACAGGAAATAAAGAGTTAGAATAATCTCAATATAAACTACTTTAACATTAAATGCTGGTAGTGCATTAGGAGTAATCAAATATATTATAACATTGACAGAAATGGTTTTACATAGTGACATTGTATTGCCAGATCTGAATACTTCCTATAATACTGAATACTGGATACTATGGGTGCCCGCGCTCCAAACATGCGAGATTGTGAGGCGTGTGAATCAGAGGCATGCGCTTGTTTCCAGTGGGACCGCGCCGACATGTAGCGTTAACACGACAGGCCCGGAGAGGACGAGGAGGAAGCCAAGCTGTCAGCGGCCAGCTCCCACTCCGCCTAATGAGAGAGAGGCCCGTTAATTAAAAACACCAACAGGCGGAGCTCCCCAGTGTCCCGGCATCAGGACGACCCGGGGTTAAAGACGCGTAGCCGAGAGGATGGGAGCCATGCTGCGTCTACATACACTGTGTGGTGCTGCCCTCAACAATAAATAGCCCCCAGTATGCAAAAAGAACAAAGCGACACACAACGAGCTATAAGAGGAAGGGGCTTTCTTTAAACTGCACTGCGTTTGTGTTTCTTTGGGGGGGGGAGGGTTTCTGTGATAATCATCTGCTCAGCCCTTGATGTTCTCAGACAAACTGTGATTCGTTTGTTGTATGGCAGCAGGGAACAGTTTGTCAACGTCTGCATGATGACTTCTGTGATCCACCAAATGGAAAATGAAAAAAAGTTGACCCAAAAGCCATTGCGTCAATATGTTTTATGTTCAGCTGTAATATTTATGTCGACCTCGTTGTTCACTTAAAGCACCCTTCAAATGCTCCGTATGTCTGCATATAAAATCACAGTGGAGTATTTTTTTTCTTTCACTAAATTTAACTTAGGCTAATTCAATTTAAATGATTTTTTTGAACAGCTGCATGCACAGCGAATATTTGCCTCAAATTGAATTGTGTCACTGCAGCCTATTGTGCAATTGTCTTCGTAAGTGTTTTATTAAACTGTCAAACACATTAATCATTAGCCTTGATCTGCAGATTGACAGTTTGTCAGCTCTCCGACAGTGGCGCGCGCCTCGCTGTCAACAGGGGGTGGCGAGGGAACAGCTTACACGTTCCCCACGGTTTCTTCTTCTTCATCCTTGCCTCCTGCGTCTCCATCTTCCTTCCACCCCCACATGTCAGCCCAGGTGCTAACAGAACCGAGGATTGTGGGTAGTTTTGGAAAATATGGAGCAGAGAGATGGAGAAATGAAGGGTAGAGGGGGGTGAGAGAGAGAAGCTGTCAGGGAAATGTCTATCCCTGTCACAGCAGCCAGAAGAGTGCGATGGACAAATGGATAACTGCTATTTCAGACTGCCAGGGAAGAAGTTCACTTTGATTTGATGTGTTTTGTGGGCAGAATGGCGCTCATGCAACAGAATCGTCCCATCTCCGAAGACGCACATTTTTTTTGTCTCACTTTAATGTCTTTTTAGTTTTTTTGTTGAATGGGCATGGATTGTGTTTCTGTACAGAGGATGGTTCTGGACACACACAAACTCAAGCGAATTCCCAGTGCGGCCATGTAGACAGAGTTTCAGTGCAATGGCTGCAGGCGTGTGTGTGTGACTGTGTGTGTGTGTGTGTGTGTGTGTGTGTGTGTGTGTGTGTGTGTGTGTGTGTGTGTGTGTGTGTTGTTTTTGGCTATTCTCTGATGATTGGTGCAGCCCCCTCCCCTGTCTACCTCTCCTTCTCTGTCCCCACTTCACATAACATAATCATCTCTCTCTTGCTGTATTTCAGGCTGTGCCTTCCTCACCTACTGTGCCAGAGAGTCGGCCCTGAAAGCCCAGAATGCATTGCACGAGCAGAAGACCCTGCCTGGGGTAAGTCACACACACAAAGAACGCCATGTCGACCCAGAAGCAACATTTTTTGTTAAACTAAACACATCTTAAATTCCCTCCCGCACACCCAAACACAGATGCTCATTTTTAACATATAATGCCGTATACTCATTTGGAATCAAAGGGGACTGACTGTCTTCGCCATGCTTGTCATGTTCTGTTTATCACTGGCTGTGCACCAGACATGAGCACAGCCCTCCTTTCTCTTAAATATCTGTCCTCTCCCTCAGCCGCTACCCCCCACCCCCCTTCCTTTCCCTGCCTCCCGCTCTCTTCACTTTGACAGTCACACACACAAACCCATAGGGAGAAACCACACACAGCATCGCATCATAGGCATACTATTTATAGTCCTTCCTCCAGTTTGTATAAATGAGTGTGTGCCTCTCCGTGTGTGCGTGCGCATGCATCCGCGTGTGTGGGAGATGGATGGAGATGGATGAAAAGCGGTTGAGCGGGTGGATGTAGGCTATTTTGTGCATTTATGTGCACGCTCGGCAACATGAGTGTGAATCATGGATGTAGCCTACATCACGACAGCATATCTTCACAACAGATGTTCACATGCTGTGGATGTTACCACTCACATGTACAATGCAGCGGGAACCAACGCATGTGTCGTTTTGCTGCCCAAATCATATCACTGTGTGCTAGTATGAGGGATGTTTGCCATTGTTGTAAAATAATAGATATCTAATTGTTTATGTGTGTGTGTGAGTCTCTGTATGTGTGGATGAGGGATTATATGCATTGCGAGCATTTTCTTTCATACAAACATGATCTAATTATTACATATTTGTGAGCGTGTCCATGCGTGTGTCTAATACATTTCATTTAGTATATGCATGCACTTGAATGCATTTGCATCCACATTCCTGTGTGTGTGCACGCTCCTCGGCGTGCACGCCCACCTGCGCATGTGTGCGTATGTGTGCGTCTTAGGAAGTTTTGATGCGTCTCTGTCAGGCCTGGCTCGGTTTGCTCTGTTCGTTTTTAATGACGCCTCCAGGGAAGCTGACAGTCGCCGTGTTGAGCGCACAGCCTTTGATGTGAGTGATTATGACATCACAGACGTGCAGCCGAGAAGAGCGGAGGAGTGGGGATCCGTGCTCTCAGTTTTTTCGTTCACTTCCCAGTGGCATATTATTCAGAAAGAAAGAGGGAGGGAGAGACAGAGGCACGCGGAGTGAGAGGAGGAGAGATTAAATATTTGGCCAAAACCAGAATGCGATTTTGTGTTCACTCAGAATGTGCTGCCGATTGATGTTTTTGCCTTTGTTGCTATTGTTTGACACAGACATAGAGATATGGGCAGAAAAAACATCTTCTTTTAAGCATTCAGTCTTTACATCTTTAAGGCAAAGAGACTGCTTTTGCTTCACACACTACATAGAAATGCATCAACAACGTTCAATCAGTCACTTGCGATCAACATTGCTTTAGAAGGAAATGCTAATTGACTTTGCCTTTGCCAGGGAAGGACAGTCTCAGGTTTGCATTTGATCGATGCTGAGCGTTAAGTAAACAAAGGTAATGCCACAGGACAGACCTAGATGCTCAACAAACCCTGAAGCAGAGTGTTCAGAGGCAGACCAGGAGACTGTCTTTTGTTGCTGGTGGAAGTAAAGCCAGCAAAACAGAATAGATGAGTTCATTAGAAACAGAGCGAGGACTTGGCCCTGGGAAAGGCAATGGAACGTTTTATACTGAAACACACTACCTTCTCTCCCTCCTTCCATCCTCTATCAACCCCCCACTCACAGGCCAACACAACCAAACCCAAATGAAATCCCCTTTTTCCCTGAAAGCCTCTTTCCCCTTCACTTCTAGTCCTGACGTGCCCCTTCAGTTCTAGTCCTGACGTGCTTTTTATCGTTGAAGTTGCTCCCCAACCCTTACATTTAAAAAGTTTTCTGCCCTTTTTCTTCTTTCGCTGCCAGGTGAGCCGCCGAGAGAAGAGGGGATTTGGCTTCCTAGAGGAAATGCCCTGTAAGCATGGCTGTAGGCTGTTGGTGTAGCTCAGACAAAGTACTAAGAGCTGGTGTGTGTGCGTGTTTAGTTATGTGTGTGTGTGTGTGTGTGTGTGTGTGTGTGTGTGTGTGTGTGTGTGTGTGTGTGTGAGCAGGTGCAGCGTCTGGAGAGACTTTGGGTAAACAAGCGACAAGCAAAAAATATTGACGTTAAACTGACACTGACATTGAACTATTTGTGAAAGCTGAATAATTGTTTTCACAGCCCTCATTCCATTATAGAGCAAACTACAGGTACACAGGATTATGCTGATGGAGAAGAAGTTTCCGCTAACGTAATTAAATCAACTCCACTGACACAGAAAACATTGCATTGTTTGAGGACATTGGGGAGGTACGATTAAATTATAAAAAAACACAGCTAATTTCCTAGAACCATGGATTGATTGTTGTAAAAGACCACCCGAGCACAAGTCAAGAAGCCCAGGGGAGCAGGGAGCCACAAAGCCAGTGCATATATATATATATATCATATACTATCCAAAAGTAAAAAAATAGTTCAGCAAAAAAGGTATGGATGTCCCAAACACAACACTTTTGCCCCGATCCCAATCAGAGTCTTTTAATGGTGAATATCTGCATATCAGATTTTTTTTATTATATTTGTGTTTATTTCTCCAGCATATTAAAGCTTCACATATTTTTTTAGAAATTGTGAGCCTTCATGGAAATGATAAAAAATTAAATGAATTCTACCTCGGGTTTACTTTGATGTCACTGTAATATTTAAAATATCAAGTAAAACCTTTTTATAACTCCAGCATGAAAAACATGGAGCTACAGTGTCAACCAAATGCAGTATCTTAGAGTTATTTTAAACCTATGACGCCATACAATATAAATCATTTATCTATTCCTTGAAATACACACAATTGTGAAAAACAAGCCACTATAGAGACAGTTCTGACCTGTTTAAAGTTTAGTTGTAGTTGAACTACCCAGCTATTGAGCAAATAAATGGAGAAGAGTTTTTTTGTTGGAGAGAGTGGCTTGGGTCAGGCCTAAAATGGGGCGCGTCCCAAACGCCCGGCTCTGGCTGACATATTCGTGATCCCGCGCTCCAGTTTCAGACTCGTACTAGAGCAAGAGGCATTCAAAAAGCCGTTATTGATTCTGGCAAAAGTCCTCTCGAGTGGGAGAGTGTGTGTGTGTGATTGTGTGCGTATGTGTGGGGCACAGGGTGGAGTTGCAGAGCTCCAGCTAGTGCAATGTGTGTAGAAACCACATGATACAAATACCCACCGCCAAACCCCCCCTCACACATAAATACTCTCACACGCATGAAAAGAAAAAAGAAAAGGAAAACAGATCTGGCATCCACTCAAACACACTGGGAGATTTACAGTGCCTCAGCATATGCCCCCACACGGTGCAAAAAAAGAGCATGCCCTCCTGGTTTATAGCAACGTGTTCAAACTTAAAATAATGCATAGAAGTACACACAAGCATCCACAGGTACAAAACACACCACTGATACTCACAACACATGCACCCACACTCCAAACCCCTCTCTTGTAACAGCGATACAACACTCCTCGTAAACACATCCATTCAACAACATGATACTCTGATACTCACTGAAAGAAAGGGAGAGAGAGGGGAGAGAAATGGGGAGAAAGGAGAGGGAACAGGAGAGGGAGAGAGAAATACGGCGTCGATTGACTCGCACTGTAATAGTGAGCCAGATGAGAAAATATAGAACACTGTGAATCAATGCGTCATTTCAAGAGCGCTTCCACACACACACACACACACACACACACACACACACACACACACACACACACACACACACACACACACACACACACACACACACACACACATCTATAATGGAGCACATATACACACAGATTTTTCAGCCCGGGGGCAAACAAACAACAGAAAAGACGGAAAGCAAATGAATAGCAGGAGGGAGAGAAGAGGAAGGGGTTGATGAAGGCCGGGTGGAGAGAGTGGGTGGATGGAGGGAGTGGGAGGAGAGGTATAGACGAGGTGCCTCCATACCGACTGATTTGTGTCTGTTTCTTTTTCACCCCCCCCCCCCTCCTCCATCTTTCAGTTGAGATAATGCCAGGCCAAGAAATCTATGGCATTGATTGGCTGCTGCGACCCAGTTTCATGGCAGCTTTTTCTCTATAAGTCGCCCTCACTTGGTCAATAACTGCCAGGCTCCACAGGTGAAGTGGGTGAAGGGGTGTTTGGGAAAGGGCGGGGTCGGTGGTCCTCCGTGATGATTAGTTCCCCCAAAGCATGCACGAGTACAGTAGCTCACGCCTTCTTGTAGATTTAGATTAGTGGTGCAGTGGGCAGGAGGAATAGCTGCACGTCCACATGAATAATGCTGCGGGCCTGGATCTAAAACACCGCCTCCTTCTCCCCAAGCCATCACCTCATCAACTATAGTAATCACCCTTATCCGAAAGAAAACCGGTCACCACATAATGCGCACCAATTATTGGATCTGCTGTCATTGACAGAATCATCCAGTAATGCACAAGCAAATGTTAGCTCAAAACGACGCACAGCATCAATATGGATATTTGCTTCACAAAATAATAGATTTCTGTAAACTCATAGACCTAATGAGCAACATATTCCAGTCTAACTATCAATGCAGAGAAAAAGCAGCAGGCACTGGCAGTAGTGAGTGTAACAAAAGGCTAAACAGTATCCAGTGCCCGCCCAAAGCAAAGCTTTTAAGTGAGGCAGTGTGCAGCCTGAATCTGGCGGGTCATGAGCCTGCAATAAAAATTCAAATGAGTCTCTCCAACAGACAGTACAAAGGCAAAAAGACTTCCTGAAAGTATTGTTTGTCATAAAGTCAGAGTTAAACACAGATTCTACTTTTTCTCGGTAAACAAATCAAAGGTAATTAAATGTTCTGACAGCCCACTGAGAGTCCCTATAGGTTTTATTAGATCACATGCACTATATGGTCTTGCCTACAAGTTTTACTTTTGATTGAGACTGATCTTTGTGGTTTGGGTTAGGCCCCTTAGATTCATTTAATTCTACAACAATGGGATCCCAACTTTGTTAATTGCTAATATCATCATGGAAAAACTTGACTGGGATGAACAGAGCCCTAACCTCATCTTAACACCTTTGCCAATGTCAAACTTCAAGGGCCACTTTCACTAATGCCATTCAGGCAGAACAAAATCTTATTACATGTTATTTGTTAGACGCTTTAATCCAAAGCAATTTACATACTCAATGCTGTGGACAATCCCCACAGGAGCAATTTGGGGTGAAGTGTCTTGCCCAGGGACACAACGACATGCTGAAAGCAGTGGGGTTTGAACTTGTGACCCTCTGATCCCAACACCGAGGCTCTATCTGATGCGCCACACGCCTCCCCAAAAACAGTCCAGAATAATGAAGGCAATGCAGCTGATTAAGGCCCATTGAATTGTGTTGGTTGATTGAATAATTGACACCCATCCTGCATGTATGCGTGGTCTGTCACTATAATCCCTAGGAAGTGCACGGTCGAACAGTATCTGAAACCCAACAGCACAGATCCCAACATTCAAAAAGTACCTATTTTAAAGGTCCCATTTTTATAAGAGAAATGCTCAAATTAGAAGTCAAACCATCATATTTGGGATGTGTTCAGGCACATACTTTGGGCCATATAGTGCAGTTTTGGTAAAAACCCCTTAAAGGGTGAAGCGTGAATGGTGCCATAATTGTAACAAAGATCATTACAACACCATCTTTTGTCATATAAAGTCTGAATGCTGCTATTATCATTGGGCTCTGGGCCTGATGTTACAACCTCCCATTGCCAAGTGGAGTTTGAGCAGATTGTACAAACGAGAGAAATCATCTGTCCGGAGGCAGCACTTCACTTTAGTCCAATAATCCCACTAATTTCTGAAGTGGTGCATGCTACCCGCTGGGCCAAAGGACCGATGATCCATATGTGAAATGACGCACCTTTTTATACAATCGAGGCAAATCGAAGTGCACGCAATGTCAGCAGTAGCAGTAACCCAGTTTTTAATCTTACCATTTTATCATTTTAAAGTAGAGTTAGGGGTTTTGGACAGCACTCCCCTGTGTAACTAACAAAACATGAGAGCAAAATGTCCCATTATCACTCTCCATTGGGACATGTGTCAAGTCAAGTCTTGTATTACAGCTTATTATCATTTTAAATAGCAAATACTCTCCCCTTTTAAATACATTTATTACAAATTGCTACTGACAGAAATATGGAGATCTCAGCCAGCAGTCTTTAAAAAGTGTGATGTGCTTTCTGTAGGAATGGATTGAGCAGTCTGAGCAATTCAAAACACCTCTGGTAAGTGCCATTATTGGGTGATCCAAATGATTTTGTACTCGCTCTAAAAGCATGTCCCCATTTCAAATATTTCTGAGGTGCCATAGCTCTTTTCAGCATCTCAATCTATCGCTGGCTCAGGCTATTGTCACAGTCTGAAATCAACTTGTCCTTTCCTTGAGTTTGTATTGATCCAAAAAAAAAAAGCAAAGCCTTACAGCGCACCAGTGAGTCTTCATCCTCTCCAGCCCGCTCCACTGAGCATTTACAAGTGTTAATGTCACCACTGGCACTTTAGAACTCCTCCATGTACTCACCAGAATGGAAAGTGGCATAAAGAAAGTAATTTCCGGACACAGATGATTCACTTTAAGGTAAAAAATAAAGTAAGAAAGTTTCACTCAAACTTCTATGTGATGCCCACACCATTTTTTCAATGCATGATTGCGATTATTCTAAAAAGCTGCACGTCAATATTGATATAAACCTGGCAGTGGCTAAGGCTGTCACAAGAGAGAGAGCCGGAGGATGGGCTGCTGCAGCTGGATTTATTCCTCAGAAAAAAAACGTTAATAGCATTTTAACCAGTGCGCTTCAGCCCTGGCCGTGCGTATATTACATAGATGTAAGTATCTCCATAAGCTGGTTGTGATAGTCGATCTGCCATTGTCAAAGTTTGAGCTCCTTCTGCTATATTGAGTCCGCTTGAATCCAGCTGCTTTGAAATATCCTGCCAGTTCAGAGATTTATTCCTGAATAGTTGTCTGTCATCACACTGCTGTATCTCCTTGTCTTTTCATGCTCCTTAGCCCCACCCCCTCCCCCCCCACAACGTACATTACAGTATGTCTTTCCACAACACTAAGTGCAATGAAGTATTTACTGTAGCCTCTTCAGTTAATTTACCTTGCACATTAAATGTCGAGGAACAGGGAACAGATAAGTCTTAACAATAAAGAGCAATAAATCTGTCACACTTACAACATAATGTATCTATTAGAGTGGTGTTTTATAGATCATCAGAGAATGTTATGGTCAATACTGCATACCTTCTCTTCTGTCTTCTGTCATCCTTTACGCGGCCTGACTACTTGGCTTTACTCCCTCAGTTGTCAGTGCGGGAAAAGGCTGAATCACATTCCTCATTCAGTGGATTCAATTTTTCCTCGGGCTTTACAGGACTCTGGCAGCTTTTATCGTGCAGCATGAAGCCCGCCATACTCTCATCTCTCTGTATTAGTCTTAAGGTCCTTCTGTTAGCTTCACTCGACCAACTGCTGGTGTGAAATTAAAGTTCAGTGAGAATATTTGGCTTTAAGCCTTTTGGTTTAATTAGAAGTCTCTTCAAGATACTTTATTGAATCAATGAACATTAGGTATCCCTTTCGTTTCAACATGGCTTATATAGAATTTCCGAATAAAGAAGTTCTCAGGTTACAAACTCAGTGTACCTTTGCTTTCTAGAATTTAATAGTGTTGTATATGAAGAGCTACTTTGGTGTAGGGCTAGATAACAAATGAATTATTTCGCAATGACTGCAGAACGGGAAAAATCACAAGCCCAGTTTGAACACGGGCCTTTATAATGAGAACAACTAAAAGAAAAAGTATTGTGTCAGTTCGAAGCTAAATGCAATTATCATGCAGTGCTTGTTGTGATGTTTTCTCTGTCTGCTTTCATCACCATCCTTGCAGAAAATATTCAAGGACGGTAAAAGTGATTACAGAAAAGCTAACAGTGATTTCATTGATTTGTTGCTTATTATTGACAGTACTGAAACAGTTTTTAAACTAAAACCTACTGGTGAGCGATGCTGCAATATTAATATTGTTTTTCGTCTCAATAAAAGTTATTGTAGAGCGGAAAATAACCCCAACACTTTCACAAAAAGATGTAGCTTCTCTGTGAATACCATTCTCTCGCTCAATGGTAATGCTCCACAAGAAACCAAAACCCCTTTTACTCTGTGACCTTCCCCACCTCACCTTCACTGTTGGAATATTTAATAAAGCAGTTTCAATTTCTTCGTTTGGCCATTTCATCCGATAAGTTCGAAAGAGTGGGAAGTGGCTCTCAGAAATCTTGTTCCATACCGCGCTGTAGCAGCTGGCGAGCCGGTAGCCGGCAGATGTGATAATGACACAACGCACCAGCTGAGGCCGGATAGCGGGCCACGACTCAGGCAGCTTTTAATAATTGATGGCAGCCAAAGCCCCGGATTGGCCAGTAATTGCATTACAGGTCACTTCTCAATAGCAATTTGTGAAAGTTGTGGTGATGTGTGCCGGGTGGCGATCAATAGGCACTGTCCAGAGATGCACTCCTTGCCTCCCTCTCTGTCTCTCTTTCTCTTTTCCTGTTCCTATGAAGGAAATATCTAGTTTTCTTTCAGTGTTCTGGGCAGAAACAACTGTCCACTGTACTGTAGAGAGACTATTACTCGACAGATCAAAACACCAGCTTAGTCAGCCTTAGTCACTGTGAGAATCTGATATTCCCATAAACCTCTACAATACCAAAGCTATCTTTTTCATTAAAAGTGTCCTACATCATATCCTAGTAGCTGTAGGAGCAGTTCATCCAAAGGTCTACTCCACTATTTAGCAACACACCGTTATTACATCGTCAGACCCACATTTTAAATAAAAATGCAAGCTTTGCTCTTTCTTATCTAAACCTGACACATTTTAATCTTAAATCTGTGTCACTGAGTTCAACTCTGGTGAACCTCGTTAAGCAAGGTCGCAGCGTCAACCAAAAGCAAAGACTTTTGTGTAACTGACCCAGGTGCGAATCAAATATACGATTTTGTTACTGCGTTGCCTATTTCTCGCCTCAGTTTAGAGTTTGTGACCCAAGATTCAGGCATTTGCGTAGGCACCATTTTTGTTTGGAGTTGGATTTAAGCTCTGGGACAAAAATAAGAAATCCCCAGTCTTACAAACACATTAGCCTGACACAAACTCAGGATATTTCGTCCCTTCCTTATCCCATCTCTTGTTTCTCTCACAACTTTGCATAAGGGGAACACTAAACAACTGTAGTGCTCCTTTAAAATAACAACATATAAAATACATGTCTGAGTCATATATAAGTGAAAGACAGCCTCTGGTTAAAGGTTAAAGATTTTACGAGAGCTCAAATTCAGCCTCGTCACGATGCACAGAGTACTTTACTTCCCAGTACAGACTCTGAGCTCTCTGCCCCCTCTGGCTCCCCGGCTGCACTCATTCTCATCGAAGTTATTTACTGTTCCAGCCACAGACTCCCCCTGACACACACAAAAAAAAACACACACACACAGTCTACGTGCCTTCTCTTTCTCTTTTCTTGCTCCCATCGTTGATTTCTCACCCGCTATGACATGTAAACTATCACTGTGTCCTCTCGCTACATCTGGTGTTCATTCTTTCTCCCTCTCTGTGTGGCAGTCTTTCTTTCTGTCTCCCTCTCCCTCATCCTTTAACCCCCCC
>NW_011355970.1:108119-110809 GCF_000735185.1 Notothenia coriiceps
CCACCACCACCACCTCCCCCACTGCTCCCTCTGCTGTGGCATGGAGAGCAGGAGAGGAGAGAAGAGTGGAGGAGACAGTAGATTTTGCATGCTCTAAATACAGCCTCTACGTGTGTGGGGTGCTGTCATCACAAGAGAGAAGGGACAAGGGATGGTTCTCTTTCTCTCTTTCTCTCTGTGTGTGTGTGTGTGTGTGTGTGTGTGTGTGTGTGTGTGTGTGTGTGTGTGTGTTTGCATATGTGACGGTATGCATTAATTTCAGCTTAAATCAAAGATGCTCCCTCATCCATCTCTCTGTCTTCCCCTCTCTTTCTCTTCGTCTCTCTCCCTCCCTCTGTCACTCTCTAATCCACCTTTTAGCATCATTTTGTCCGCATTGCTTTCTTTTTTAGTTTTTGCCTTCATGCTCTGCCTTTAGCTTCGCTGTCTGTTTTGGTGTGTCTCACCTCTCTTGCATGTGCTTGGCGGGGTGTGACAGCATTGAGAAGTCACCAAAGAGGTAAATGATGATAGGCCATCCATCATGCTTTATGGACTCTGTATGGTGCTGCCGTGGAGAGTGGCTGCACCGTGCAGTAACTCAGTACACTCTGTCCCTCCATATAACCTGGCAGGGGCTCTGCCGCTCGCCTTGCCTCTGCTGGGTGAGTGTTTATGTGTGTGAGACACAGGAGGAGTGTTGGTCTGACTCACCCACTTAAGTGTTTCTCTGCGTGTGTGCGTGTGTGTGTGTGTGTGTGTGTGTGTGTGTGTGTGTGTGTGTGTGTGTGTGTGTGTGTGTGTGTGTGTGTGTGTGTGTTGTCAAGTGAAGGAGGAAACAGGAAGAGTGTTTGTCCACACTGCCAGTCTGTGTGCAAACTGCTTTTATTATGGCCTGATATGCCGCTGCTGGGAGCATCAACTCTGACCAGCAGAAGTAAGATGTCCTCTGAGTGTGTGTGGGTGTTTGTCTAGGTTCAGATTATTTTCAAGTATATGCCCTTTATAGAATACATTTGTCATTGGGCATCTGAGGTGGTTCAAATAGAAACATCAACTCTAGTGGCACATTTGATCTCATCCAAGAATGCAATTACTAATTCATAAGAACATGCAGAGCTGAGGAAAGATTGGAAGGAAACATCTGAAAGATCTGAACTAGTTTCAACTTCATTTTCAAGTTTTTGAAGCGGCATCTTTCTCTACAAGTCCCTAAAATGAAAAATGTAGGATTGTATTTCCTTTCTAGTTGCATAGCAGATTGCCGGGACACTGACAAGAAACCCACATTCAAATAAGAGGATTGGTTGATTTGGCTAACTCACACTGCTAACGCCATTAGCTTTAAAAGAACAAAAGCCATGAATTGTGGCGCCTATTTCCTTACAGTGTGTTTGTGTTAAGATGAGACCAATTACTCTCTCCGCACACAGCAGGTGAGTGAAGAAAGACTTGAACAAATCGGAGCCTGGTCTTTACTTGAGCGGACTAACGCTTTTCACACAGCAACAACTTTACAAGCTGGGGTACAACCATCTGAAGTCTTGACATCCTTCTCACTCTCTCATAGCCTCTATGTTTTCCTTTTATATCCATCTCTCCTCTCTCTATCCTTCTCTCATAACCCCCTCCCTCTGGTGAGCCCTTTCACACTCTTCTTTTGTCACCTTTCCACATGGAAGAACAATTGTTCTGACGGAGTTCACTCTGTCTGTTTGTCTCTCTCTGCGCCCTCAGCTCCCACACCTCCTCTCCTTGCTACCTCTCTCTTAGATCCAGAGGGAATCACACTGTCTGAACCAAATGTGCCACAAACTTGTCAGATGATGTTTGTTTTCCAGTCCCCTTCCCGCACCTCTTTTTCAGAGCGCGTGTGTGTTTTAACTCTGTCTACATATTTGACAAAGTGCTGTGACATGCGCCGCACTCGAGCGTCAACAGAGGAACATTTTGCAGCGTCATTATTTAAATAGGAATCTGCAGAGGGGGGGAAAGAGCGGCGGCCAGACTGAGTCACAAGGTTTGTGTGATAATAAGGTTGGTATGTTCAGGCAGCTTGATAGCTTATTTGCGAAGGCTGTGAGTAAACAACCTTTCTAGAGGCTCCCTAGGAACTTTAAATAAAGGACATTTTGCTGAAAACCAAAGGTGTTTAAGGGACTGAACAGCTGCGTTCTTGCCAGAAATCTACAGAGAAACAAACTCTCTATCCAATAAACTCGAGCACACATACAACTTCTATTCACTGAAAACATGATTTGCCCTTTTAAAACAACTAGTATAGTATGCATGCTGGCTCAAAGAGAGACTCAACACCAGTGAGTTTAACTCGTAGGGCCCTCTGGAAGATAGTTTGGGTTAGTGGTCAAACTACAGTAATTTCATTCGACATTCAATCTAGCTGTTTAGTGCCGTTCATAGTCCTGTTTGTCCTGACTTAAAGTGGACCTATCATGCTATATTTGAAACATATATTGTAGGGCCATACTTATATAAAGTATATAAATATATATATTTTTTCAAAATACCAAACAGATCCTGCATTTTAGCCAAGCCTCATTTCGCTATATTTGCTCTTTCCAGCCCTGTTTTTGCAGGGGGCTGATTCTGTGAGCTGCAACTGACCACGCCCCCCTGCAGGAGAGGGGAGTTGGCAGTTACTTTGGCATTAGGGCAGGGATATCTAGATACTTTCCAAGGTTTGACATAAT
>NW_011355970.1:110898-119897 GCF_000735185.1 Notothenia coriiceps
CTACGTTAGTTCAAACAGTAGCAACGGACTATTTTCTTAGCGGATGCATGTCAATTTAAATCAATACATACAACTATTTTTTAAATCAATAAAATCATTTTCTAAATCCATAAAAGCATTTCAATTAATATTGGGAGCGATGTCGTTACTTTGTTGAGAATGTGGCCATGTAATAAGCGGGATCATTTGCGTCGGGCTCCTGATCAGCCTGTCGGTGTTATTTTCCCCATAATGACCCCTTCGCTGCACATTATCCCTTACATATGATTATATAGAGTCATTATTCATTTGTTTCAAAGCAGGAGGCGCAAACGCTTGCTTCGGAAGCAAGCGTTTGCGCCTCCTGCTTTGAAACAAATGAATAATGACTCTATATAATCATATGTAAGGGATAATGTGCAGCGAAGGGGTCATTATGGGGANGTCACTTTTCACATTGAACATGTGTTCTTATATTAAATAAACTAAACGCCATGTTATTTATCCAATGTGTGCATGTTTCAGTGTCCACTGCTTTGCGTATTCACATTCTCCCTCCGCTCCGTTTCTGAAGGGCGGGGCCACGGCCACACACACACACACACACACACACACACACACACACACACACACACACACACATACACACACACACGTCACATACAGTATGTGCTACGACCCTGCTTCTCTCACCTTGTAATACCTTTTTGTTACACCTCAAAAACTGCAGATTTACATTTCCTCTGCTTTAAGTAAGTGTGCAGGAGATTTATGCGCTTCCCATCGCTCGATAAAATCAAAGATCTGGGTATACTCCCTCCTGGAGAAAGACAACTTTTCCGCAATTCCTCATCCGAGCTACAGTAGTTCAGTGCACGCCAACTGCACTGCCAAGTGCCAGAATGAGAATTCATTATGATGAAAATAAATCATTAGGTGGGGGTGACGTCTAATTTAGAGTTATTTACCTTCAGTGCAACATCCAGAAGGGGCGATAATCGATATACGGAAAGAATAACTATTATTAATGAAACTGAAATATGTATTTCTTTAATATTACAATTACTAACCCATCAAAGCTGAAATCTTTCTGAATGCAATAATAACATTCCCAGACAACACACATAACAAAGAGAAGCTTCTGATTATAATAAACTATTGAAGTGTACAAGGGAACATAAAAAGCAGCCTTAACCTCACTTTCTCTTTTCTCTCTCACACAAACTATTCCTTTCAGCGTTATCTAGTTTGCCCACACAAGATCTCAGCATTGATGTGAAACAATCATTTCTGGATGGTACTTTTCCGTCAACTTTGTGTCGAGTTAGAAGGTTAACGGCCAATCAGAAATCACCATTCTGGACTGACTGTCAAACGGACGCATGGGCCCCGATGTACTCTTACAAATGTGCCTGGAGGCATGCATGTTATTTATCAAAGCTCACTGGCCTTGAAGAGCTGGTTGCCTCTCATGTGATGCTCACCTTGCATGTCATCAATTGAATACAACATTTTTTTGTTGCATAAGAACTTAAGACATGTTTACAACAGTGGTTGTGCACATGTGGGCTCGCTATTTTGTTGGTCATGCTTACATTTCTCCAGTAGTCTCTAAATAGCGATTATAGAGGTGCAGGTCTAGCTTTAAATAAAACCTCTTTCTCGGGTGTCTTTGGAGCATATTTATTGTTTTGCCTCGAGAAACATGCTCTTACTGTTTGTAATTCAGCCTTGATCAAACACAAATCTTATCTTACTGTACTTTATGAGTCCATACTAAATGGACACAGTTTCCGAACCTTTTATGACTGCAAGCAAATCTATTTTAATGATGCAGTAAGCCTGAGGTTCAGAGGGTTTTTGTTTGAAGTCTCTGGTTTGCAGATGCACATATTTTTATTTTGTTGGTAGCTGTAAATACATGACATGGGGTCTGCATAAGCGAACACACCTTTTATTAGCAGCTCGAACTGAGAGAAAAGTGAATTTCCCTCCATTTAGATAAGATTTCTTTGAAAGCAAATCCCTGTTGCTCAAAACATTCCTCTGAATCATAGGGGTCAAAGAGAGTGGAGCTTCTCAGAGTAAAACATGTTGTGCACAACGTGTTGCGTCTGTAGAGGATTGAAAAGAGATGAATGTTATTTGATTTGCCATAAGTATGAGAGTCATTTGAATCAGGGAATTATAATAAAAAGTACAAAAACTGCATAGGGTAGAGCTAAGGGACGGAAAGGAGGAAATCACTCAGGGAAGCGAGCTAAAAGCAGAGAGAAAGGCGCACAGAGAGCTGAGGCTGACATGAGATGATACATGCATGGTAATAACTGAGGAATAAAGGGAGAAAGGGAAGAAAAACCACACTCTTCTTTCCAACAGATAAAAGAGAGGCGCATTACAAGACACAACTGAGTTATGCTTTGAAAACATTTTGACATATAATCATTCAAATCTGACATTAGTTTTTTCTTTTATGGTCCCTCAATGACAAATGAAAGTGAATCAAAAAGGAGCATGCAAACTCAAAAAGGCCTGACCATGGGGAATGTTTTGAAGGTCTCCCATCTTGAGATCTGTTTACACCTCGAAAGTAACGTTTCCTTATTCTTACTAAAGAGGGTGGAAAAAAAAGTAACCGGAGCCAATCTGCACGCTGGAGGCCAAGCAGCCAAAGAGCTCCCATCATGTGGGCCTGATGAATCTGCTCTCTTGGAACCTTGCCTGGACAAACAAGAGAGTAAGCTTGTAAGGTCTGTGCATCAACACACCTGACACCAGCCAGGACTCTGCTCTGTAACACATGTAGGCTTTGGCAAGGCGCGTCAACATTTAGCATAATGTGATATTGAAAATGTCCTACTTTTCTGTACACATTGAGTTCCAGAATCAGAGGCTTCACCATGTCTGACGTCACAAACTTGGCTTTCTATTTTGCACAATTTGGCCCTGGTCACGTGCTTAATTGGATCTATAGCATGAGTTCTTAAATATTTACACATCCAAAGCTAAAGAACATGCAGACAAAAAGCACAAAAACCATTTGTTTAACTTTCCTGACATTTTGCAAGTTGCCCTGTAGTAACATGGCTTCTAAGTACTCTGACTAAGACTGAGTCCCAGTTGTCCATCTCTTTATACACTGAAGTCTTTAGTGTTCCTCTTGCCTTCTCACCTGTCCTCCCCTGCTCCTTTGTTCCTCTCCTCCTGTGCTCTTTCCCTCCCCTATTGGCTCCCCCTCTCCCCTCTACCTCTTCCCTCTGCTAATGAGCAGGGTAATTACGGTTGGCCCAGGCCAAAGGGAGAGAGGGAGGTGTAGGAGGAGAGGACAAAAAAGTAGAGGAGGAGGAGGATAGAAGGAGGAGATCCTGCCTAGTCTAGCCTGGTGCTCCAGATAGCATTAGTGTTCTCCTCTCCCTCTCCCTCTCTCTCTGACACATAGCCCTACGCTTAATTAAACATGCCTCAGAGGGACGCATAGAGAGAGAGAGAGAGAGAGAGAGAGAGAGAGAGAGAGAGAGAGAGAGTGAGACCGAGAGTGAGACCGAGAGAGAGACAGAGAGAGAGAGAGAGACAGAGACAGAGAGAGACAGAGACAGAGAGAGACAGAGAGAGACAGAGAGTGAGACCGAGAGAGAGAGAGAGAGAGAGAGAGAGAGAGAGAGACAGAGAGACAGACAGTGAGACCAAGAGAGAGAGAGAGAGAGAGAGAGAGAGAGAGACAGAGAGTGAGACCAAGAGAGAGAGAGAGAGAGAGAGAGAGAGAGTGAGAGACAGAGACAGAGAGTGAGACCGAGAGACAGTAGGGGGAAGACATTGAGTTCATGTTGACATTTAGGGAGGGAGAGGGAAAAGTGAGGGTGATGCAAATGCAGCGAGAGGCAGATAAGAAGCTGGAGATGGAATGTGAGAGGGGGAGATGGTGGGGGGGAGAAAAAAGGTGGGGAGATATGGCAAGGAGGCTTGAAGGGTGGGTGTTAAGTGAGCCAGAGTGAGAGAGAGAGAGAGAGAAGGAGAATCTGGAGGGGGTTCAGAGTGAGGTAAAGGAGCTGAAGATGAGGACATCTTCAATGGAAAGAGGTCTGATGGAGACAAAAAGGAATTAAAGACTGAAGAGCGAGGGGAATGGGATTACTATATGAAAATAATAGCAAACAGGCTCCCATGAGGCGGCAGAGTACCTGCTACAGAAAAACCAAAGTGGTGAAAATGCGGGCTGGAAATAACATATCTGCATCCTTGTTTTGCAACAATAGCTAAGCAAAAAAGCTAAAGCCCAGCTTGTACCATGAAAGCAATTCATGGTACAGCCCATGTTCTGCTAACAGACAAATAACATACTGGAGAGTGTACTACTGATGGTGAAAACGGTAATGTCCGTGGCCATCTTTTTTTTGCAACTACAGAAGGCATTTGGTATGAGAAAAGTCCAAACCAATGCTGAAAAACAGTTTGAAGCTAACACAATGTTACAATTAACTTGCAGGACCTGTCATTGAGTGAGAAATCGACCCATTTTTTCATAGTCTTCCACACAACCCGATTTCAACCAGTGGAGGTTGCACATTTAGGGCATGTTGCCAAAATGTATAGAACAATTAACCAAAATGTGTTTGTAATTTCATTAACTTTTCATCCACAGGAGGACATTTACATTTCGGCAAACAACTAGACTTCAGCTTTATATTAAAGGAAATAGCCCAAACTACCTTTAATTTAAACAGTAAGTGACAATATGCTGTGGACCCATGCCAATTAGTGAGCTTTGCTGTTGTGAATAATAAACTAGGCTAATAACGGAACAATTAGGAATGTGTAATCACATTAAGGGGACATGGAGACTGGTTTCAACCTGTAATGATGACATGCAATTAGAGCGCAATTTCTTTCTTCAGGATCATATCAATAATTCATCAGCACACGCATTTTGTGTTGCCCAAAGATGACACCCCATGTGTGTCAAACAGTCCTCAAAACACTAAAGGTTTGATGCCACATAATTGGACATAATGGATGTGAAATAATAAAAAAAAACTTTGTAATGAATTAGAAGAATTGTAGTTGTTTATGCCATACTAAGACGTGACTGACAGTTATGAGTCAAAGAAAAGAATAGTCACCCAATTGGCCATTTCGAGTCAGAAAATGAAATATGTGTAAAAGTTGGATAACAGGCTTTATCGTATCATTTTCACAGACCGAATGCATAAGGATAACAGAGGAGAAGCTGAATGAAATTCTCGCACTCAGCTAGATCGCCAGTTGTGAACGCATGCAGCCGTATACTCTGTCAGCATCCATTTAAAGAGATGTATTCATCATGTTTACGCTCCCAAGGCCATGTTATGTAAGTTGATCTCCTAAAACCAACCGCAGAAGATGTGTCAAGTTCTGTCGTTTGAGGGTGAAAACGATTTTGCCAGAGGTATATAAAAAAGGGAGATACCACAATCAAAGTGCAGTTCATTTCCTTCCACATATAAAAAGACATTGTGAGTACAGCTTACACAGGGAAATCAAAACTACTTCCCCAAAGTTTAATTAAAAAGCCGGAGCATTGTTGTCAAGAGTCAACTGCCAGTCTCAACATCTGGGCCCTTTTCAAAGCTCTGCGGCTTGCACGCAGCGGCAGATTTTCTCGCCTCATTGGTGAAAGAGAAGCAGGGTAAATTAAAAGGAACTAGCACTTCCACTAAACAGGAAGGAGTGAAGGCCTGGAGAATGAGAGAGCGAGCAGCTGGAGACAGACTAACAGGGTCTGCGTTATTCACCGCGAGTGACTCCGGAGTGCATTGTACCTTTAAACTTTAATGAATACAGCCCTTGAGTCATGATGTAATGAGATCAAGAGCAGAAAAAATAAGAAATCCCTGTGAGTGAGAGGGGGAAACAGTTGAGCGGTAGAGCAGCAAAGAAAAAAAATGCTGTGTCATTATTGTTGACTCAGCACTCATTGGGTAAACACACCAGAATCGCACTGTGCTCACACTGTCCAGTACATGCACATATCCAGCAATAACTCACAGTTAAACGACTATTGATTCACCAGAACGACTGCCTGCACACGACAAAAAGGATTCATATATAAAAGTTCTGCCAGAAAGAACCACATCTTGGTGACACAAAGCAGCACAGACCTCCATCCTTCAGATGTGACTGATTATGATAAGAAGAATAAGAGGAGGATATTCAATTAAGAAAACATAATCAGTTCTGTTTCCCATTTGCGTAGCAAGCACATTTAAGCGGAGACAGCCATGAAGAAAATACATCTAATGATAAATGTCACCCATTCTCCTTTATTGTAGCTCATTGATATGGTAGCAGGATGCTGGAAACACACTTACTGTTTTAAACTGCGTCCAGATAACAGACAGGATTTTCAGCATTTTATTATAGCCCATCCCATGTGTGTAGCTGTTATCTTCTAGAAGAAAAAAATCATTTGTTGTGCAGCTAGAGATGGCACACATTAAAAGAACAACTAGTTAGTAGGAGCAGAAGCAGTAAACAATGCCGAGCGGATAAAGAACAGAGCACCATCTGCAGAGGCCCCACACTTAAAGTGTAGGAAAGCATTATTCGCTCAGAGGGAGGCGAAGAGCAAGCTGTCTCTGAGTTTAAAGAAGAGTCAACATCAGCATTGCCTATCCAAGATGATGAAAGAATTAAGATGGTGACTAAGTGATGCAGATATTTCCCCCTTGGACTTTCTGAACTGTCATTTCTAAGCCGCAGTCCACATTGACTTATATCATTATTTTGGACGCGTGCCTGGATTGAGTTGCAGTTATTTAGATGTATTGCAAAGTGCTAATGTACAGTAGGTCCAGAGAAAGACTTACCAAGCAGCAGATGAGGAAACTGTAGCATGTATGTAGCAATAATGTCATGAAATAGTTATCACATGGTCTTGTTTGATGTGTTAATGCATGGTGTTACTGTGTCTCTGTGGACATGGTTTCTCGTAGACACCATCTTAAATTCTGCCTCGGTGTTTTCCTCGCTAGTGTCAGTAGTTCATTTCATGTTAGCTTGCCTGAGCTTTAGGGAGCTGCTGTCAGTGCAGTCAGAGTACTGGTGACACACTTTTAAAGCTATCACTGGAAAAGGCAGTGCAAGGACATTAAAGCAATGACTTCGAAAGACTAAAGGTGTCTTCAAAATCAATAAAAAGATAAACAGGAATCTCGAAGATTCGAATTAAAAAAGACGCCGAGGTGAAGAAGCAGACATTTTAATTATTAGTGTGCAGAGAGAGCTACTCAGGCCCCCATTAAAAGGAGAATATATACACTAGGTGGCTTACCACTAAGTGCTTCTGCAGGAGTCATGTCGAACTTTTAAGTCCTTTACTGCCCAGGAAGATCTGTTACTGTTACGGTAAATGAATTATTGGTTGGACTGGATCCTCGCCAAAGACAACCTTGCTGTGGAACATGATTGTTAATTAGGTCTCGATGTGCTTTAGGGTTAACAAAACTGCACGAGCAACTCATCTCCAACATGCAGCTGAGAATACACCGACTCTACAGCTTTATCTCCGCTTCCTTGAGTAACTTAACAGGCGCAAACCTCTTCACTTACTACCTCTACATGCGTTGCCTTATAGCATTAAACGCAGCTAATGCTTGTGTCAGTTTGGCCATCGTTCACAAAATGCTAATATTCTGTTTTGCAGCCGGTGGGGAATTAATTTGTCTGTTTAATTTCACAGGTGCCCTTAACGTACCGAACAACAACAGGCGCCAGTCGTGAACAGGCGGCACCATCTGTGTGCAGGGAGTGCCAATGGCCCCGAAGTCTTCACCCTTTGCCGCCAAGACTCCATTAAGAAGCCAGGGTCCATGCATCTTTGGCCATCATTTATTTGGCAAAGGCAATTAAAAAGGCTCCCCCACCCAAAGACAGCATGTGCGGTGGAAGCGGCGTCTCCTCTCTTAATCACTGGTCGTAATTAGCTCCTGCGAGCGCTATCATTAGGTATCAGCGCTGGTGCAGTTGTCACAGCTAGCGCACGTCTTGGATGACAAAAGGAGATGGGAGAAAAAAGAGAATCATCGCTGTAACGGAGGAGCTAGATTCCAGTCTAAAAAGCGTTACAAGGTTGTCCCACGAGGGGCATAATCCATCAAAGTGATTTTTCTTCTCCCACCCCCTGTTCTCTGCCCCCCTGTCTTCTTTGCAACGTAATCATTTTCCTCTCACGGGGTGTGACATTCATAAAGGATGCTGGTGCCGCGTCTTGCCAAAGTTGGGGATGAGTTTTTAGAGGTGTTTTTACAGTGTGGGATTGCCAGAGGTGAGTTACAATGCTCCTCGGCAGACTTACCCTTCTATCTGTCCTTCTTGCCCTGTGCCTCTTCTTTCCATAATCTTTTCTTGTACACCATTCATCAGCTATCTCTAACATAAAGTAACCCTTGGCTGTACTGACTTTAGAAGGCATTTGTCTCTGTACCTCCAGGATGATCAAAGCTACAGACTTTCTTAAAGGTGACCTATCATGCAAAATGCACTTTTGTACGTCTTTTATACATGAATATGTGTCCCCGGTGTTCCAGGGAACTCACCAAGTGTCAGAAAACACAACCCTCTCTATTTTCCTCCATACCCAAATCTCTAAAAAAAGGGGCTGCAACGAATCTGATACTGACTGATCCAGATTTGAACACTTTTTAAAAAAAAACTTTTTTTATAAACAAACAGCCAGACAGACAACACAATAGCAGTTGGCAAACAAATTAGGATGACAACAATGTGATTTGAGTCCGACAGGATAAAAAACAAAGACAAAAGAAAAAAAAAGAGTTGAACACTTTACTGACGTCAGTAAAGTGGTGCTACGGCTATTGGTCAATTCTCCAACTATCAGGGGAATGAGAGGTTTGCTGCTCGAAAGCGCTGGAGACGCTGCAGTACATATGCCAGGCCTGTAAGTGGCGCTGTAGTCTGCCACAAAAGCAGCGAAGAAGACTTCCCTTGCATGGTTGCCATGGTTGCCCTTCTGTTTATTCTCCACT
>NW_011355970.1:120113-131437 GCF_000735185.1 Notothenia coriiceps
CATTTTGTTAATACAGGCTCCGTGTCTCCAAATATACTAGTAATAATCAAGATTTTTTTATTCTCTTATTTTAATTTTTGTCCATACTTTATGCATATACCTGTAATTTTTTACTTATGTCAAATTTTCCCTCACTAAACCTTTTATAGGTATTTTTTTTTCATTTAGACAAAATGTCCAAGACAAAGGTTTACCCACACTCTCTCCATAGGTATCTAGAGAAGTTACAAACGAGAGTTTCACGTGGTCTAACTACGGAAAATTGAATTTATAATTTTTATTTAGAAGGGCCCCTCGCACGGGGGCCTGGGGGATACATTCCAGGTGTGTGGTGGATAATTTTTTGTCGTGAAATGGGTCGGAATGGTGGATATACGGGTCACTTCGACTTAATAGCTCGGAAGTAACATTGACATTGTGACAACACTGTCATTCGATTGGGTGTCGTGGGGTTTTCTTTAGACGACCGCGGCGGTTGACCTCGCACTGATTTAAGCACAACCCCCCCCCCGGGCTGAAAAGAAAAAAGAGGTTTACCCCCCGAACTGTCGTTTTCAAACTCTTGGTGACGACATTCGAGAAGTGGGACAGTACACTGGTCTGATGTTTGGAGAAAAAACTACAAGTTCACCTTTTGTAAAACGTTTCTCTAGTTACAGACACACACTTCCCATTTTATCCTGATAATTTCGGTTTTGTAGGGTTAGAGAAAGGAAAACAACGCAAGGGAGACGGAAATAGGAAGAGTAGAAGTGTCTGTTTGTCTCCAGCCACGCGAGACATAGTGCAGTCTAGGCTCCTACATGCTTCTCTCAAAGTGACTTGTTGCCCCTGGTCGGACCGGGGGCGTCAACAAACCGCACCCTAACTTCACCGTACGACGTCAGTCCTATGTCCTCGTTTTATTAATATTCCTTTTTTTTGTTGTTGTTGTTAAGTCTATATAATATTTAGCCGTGTAAGACACGAAAGACGGGCGACGAACATCTTGTTGTTGCCACCGACGGTCACATGTAAGTTACCGCTGTGACGCAGAGTAAATAGTATAAAGCAAATAAAACAATGAAATTTAACAACTGTACTATATCACGACTGTGGTTTTTGAACGAGAGTTGTTATTATACGGACGGTTTTACGAACATACCTGAGAGGGTAATGACGTCACGATGACCCTTTGTCATTGTCCTACTTAACCATTTTGTTTACCATTTTACCTTAGTAAGATTGCAATGACATGATGTAATAATCGAAAATGTTTTTGAAAAATTTAAAATTCAAAATCCAATTATATACGTTTTACTCCGTATTAAAAAATCTACACACGTTTTGGGTCCCACTAGGTGGTTAAGAAAGTAGTAATATTAGTTGCCAAAAATGTCTCCCCTAAAACTAGGTAGAGAGAGGATTTTGTTATGTAGACTTTTTTTTGGTAGTAATTTCGGTTAATTTTTATGGTACAATCTGGATAAAAATCCTAATTTTACAAAGATATATAGTCCGATACATATTACTATACTACTTAGTTCGGCGGAATTGTTCTTATATCTATATTACCTTCCAAAACCTACATTATTAACACGAATTTTCGCCTCTAAAGATTGAGTCATACTCTTTCTTTACCGAAGAGCTTTTCTTGAGGTATGGTAAAGACGCTCCCTTACCCCAATTATAAATTTGATTATATCATTTAATAGTAGGGGCTTTTACAGTCCAACTCTGTAATGTCAAAATCTTTCAAAATTTAAAAAATTTTAACCCGTTTAACCCTCCGGAGAGAGATTACGGTCCCGCTTTTTAATTCAATTTCCTCTTTTACAATGCAATTTATTCGGGGGGTGCGTGTTGGGGGGCTGCACGTGAGGGGTCGGATTCATTTTGTGTGGCCAACTACGTAAGATCGAGGAAAGTGAAGGAGTTGTACTATAACCGGTCTTCGTAACCATTATGCGACCACAGGGACCACCTTCCGTGACTTCGGCTTACTTTAGCCGCTCAGCCGGTAGTAAAAAAGAGCCCGACAAAGATATACTGATGACCGAGCGAAACACCACGACCGCAGGGTCATCACACGTATATCGCTCTAGTGTATTTAGAGGTTGCTTCCGCGTCTACTCCTCCCTTTGTGTGTCGCCTAGTGTCCTCCTCCAGTTTGGAGGGGCAGGTTGGGAGGACTAGTAGTCCGTCTAAAGAAAGTAGTTTGTACCGAAAATTGTTGTCCCTTGTACTTTTCCTCTTCCCCATCCTACGTCGTGTGTTAGGTTGTAGTGTGGTGAGTGTGTGGTGTGTGTGTGTGTGTGTGTGTGTTGTGTGTGTGTGTGTGCTGTGTGTGTGTGTGTGTGTGTGTGTGTGTGTGTGTGTGTTGTGTGTCTGGTGTGTGTCGTGTGTGTGTGTGTGTGGTGTCGTGTGGTGGTGTGGTGTGTGTGTGTGTGTGTGTATAGGTTTAGACAAGTAGGTTCTCGTTCCTTCTTTAGGACTGGAACCGCGGACACAATGAGAGAAAACGAGAGACCGTGTTAATGAAAGAAAGTTTGGAAACACCACTGCGAAACAAACAGTCTTTCGATCAATGTTTTGGTGTCCTGTAAAAAGATAATTTGACCAAAACGTTTGAGACCCACTGAGATAACACTGACAGAGTCCTTTAGCTCACTGAGCCTCTCAGTCAGACAGGAGAGGACTCTCCTCCACCTTGTTATTGAAAAAACTCCTTATATCATTATTAGCGTAGCTCGCTAGCACCAGAAACATCAACGATCTCCGGTACAGGTGCGCTCTCTCTCTCTCTCTCGCTCTCGCACACAAAATGGCTCGTTCCACACACACACAGAGCCGAGCTTTAATGAAACACAGAGACCCAGACGTAATAGTACTGTACTGTATCATATTATTTTCGAATCAATAATTTTTGAAAATATGATTTAAAAAAAAAATAAAAAATTTAAATAACCATTTTTCCTCCTGGTCTCTCGCGCCCCCCCTGTCATGCCTCTGCGTCCCCCTGGGGGGGGCGCGCCCAACACTTTGAGAACCACTGAGCTACAGGGAGGCAAAAAGGCCAAATGCTCTCTGAGATGTGTAGACGTTAAACCTGATGGAAATCCAAGCTTCCATCAACTCTCCAGCCCTCTTCAACTCTAGAAACTGACCCCAATGTCAGTGACATCACACTGCATTCTGGGTATTACAAATGTAATAGCTGTTGTTTGCATATGGTGCAAATTACATAGGTGCTGCTTTTGACAAATGTCCAATAAAAGTAAAATAAATTCAACAATATAGAGAGTGGCTGTTAAAGGTGCAGTAAATAAGTGGATGACAGAAGTTTGAAGACAGATTGATTATTATAACTGATTGTTGAACTAATAAAATATAATAATACAATTAAAAAAAGATGTAAACATCAATAATCTTATTCCAAAAATAAAGTAAAGTATGCATTGTTTTCAAATGGGCTATTCTACAACATATTACATTTGAAGTACATTCATTACACAACAAGTACTATTGCTTGTTTTTACTCAAGTTACAGATATTCATACTTATTCTCCACAGGTTAGAGAAATATATTTTTGACTGTGCTCGCATGTGGTTTACATTGGGTACATTTAGTAAAGTCTCCAAACATTATACTATATGCAACAATAACTGCTTCTGTAGCTCTGTCCGCTGAGTGGCTTGTTGGCTGGGCATGAGCTGATAGCATTTGACTGACTGACCTGAATCCTGCTCCTGATGAACACATCTTGTGCCAGGGGAAAAATGTGTTTCCTCCTCGCACAAGCAAATCCCCGTTCCATTAGTCACATTACGGCAGTGTGCAGTGGTAATGGCTGTGGAAGAGTGTAAGCTGCCCTTTTTCTACAGATGTTGTAAAATACTTTTGTGCCTCAAGAGGTGGCGAAAGTCAATAAAATGAAATTTTTACATGTACTGTAGGAGCTTTGATGGAAACACAGGGGGTATTCCACCATGGGAGCCTAGTGCTTCTGTGAATTAATGTAAAATCAATACTTTTAAAATAGGTTGTCCTCTTTCTGACCATTGGTAAAAATCTATTACATGCCTGTTAAATGTTTCTAGATTTTCAGCTTATCTCGCCACTGAGGGTTTTCTTTCCTACCCCTGTGTACAAGAGCCCTGTTTCCCAAAAGCATCTCAGGATTATAACCATATTTGTTCAGCTAATGTTTCCATTGGCATGTTTCCATCCCGAGATGAGTGTTGCACATGCTGAGATATTTTGGAAAGCAGGGCCAGGTCGAGTGCCAGTGTTCCATTTGACAGCGTGAGCCGCCGGCGTTTGGTTACACTTAGACCCTGTGATATTGCTCCTGCAGAGAATCTCAACATCTGCAGCTGCTGTCTTTTTAGATACTCACTTTCATATAAAGAACCATTAGAATTGACCAGAAAGCAGACAAAGAACTCCCTAATTCAAATGGGACGGGAAGAGAATGACGCTCCTTCAGCTGCAGAATGTAAAAGAGAGCATGTTTTCACAATAGTAGTAGATGAATATTATGAAGGCAGCCTTCTTTGCTTCCCTGGGAGTGGTTTCTCACTCTGATAATGAAATGACCTGGCCTGCACTGCTCCACTCTCTCTCTCTCTCTCAAAAACACATCTGCCAGACGGGGGTGAAAATGAGAAAATCCTACCTCCCTCTCCCGAGTTCCGTAAAGCATACTTTCAATGTTCTTCTTCTTCACAGACGATGATGGGAGTGTGTCCCTGCGAGTGTTGTGGATTGCTGCGGCTGCATGTATTAGGTGGAGTGTGTGGTTTTTCAGATGCTGGCACCAGTCTTGAGCAACTTGTAATAAACTGTATTTGAAGTACATCTGACATAACAAGGCGCGATACAGAAATTCAGTGGGTAGAAATCCCATAGAGTTGTCGCCGTAACCGTGTTTTTGTAACTTCATTTCTGTGGCTTCGCACGCAGCGAAATCAATACAGTAAGCAGCAAAACTCAGATCAAGGACTTCAATTTTGTTCCATTTCAAGGTAGAATCTAATATAGCGAAGTACAGTCCCCCACTGTTCTCAGTGAATCGTTTAGGCCTCGCTAGACATCGAGGCCGTACTACACTGGTTCAGAAGAATGATTCACCAGTTTGGTACAGCACAGGCTGCATGCAGACCATGTATTCCCTCAGCTTCTAGTTAGCAGGGAATCTATGGCAGCACTGAGGCAGAGCACTGTCATTGAGTTACATAATCAACAGAGGAGTGTAGCAGCACGATGTGTGTGTGGGAGTGCGTGTGCCCGTGCATTCGTGAAGCCGCAGTTTCTTTTTGAGCTGTCGATCATGTGGTACGCCAAGGCCACTCCAACACGAGGCTGCTGAGGTGGACTTTCAGCAACAATGGAGCTTAAGCCTGTGTGTGTGTGTGTGTGTGTGTGTGTGTGTGTGTGTGTGTGTGTGTGTGTGTGTGTGTGTGTGTGTGTGTGCGCCATTGTCCCACATGTCTATTATACTCTATACATAATAGGATTACACATGTACTCGTATAGAGCTCAGTGCTATTAACCTTTCTCTCCAGGTTTCCTTTAATAAGGGCAAAGTGGGCGTCCCTCAGCAAAGACACCCCAGTGTTGCAGTGTTTTCAGCCATTGTGATTTTAATTAGAGGAATTTGGCCGCAGTCGACATCATCAGATCCTCATTTGTAATCTGAGTGAGTTGGCCGGGTTTTACGAGCTGACGTCCAAAACTCAATCGCACTCTTTAACCCCTCTGAGTAGACACATTTTGTTTTGTTTAACCATCTCAGGCAAACACGATACAGCAGGGATCGTATTTCAAAAGGAACGGAACCTGAACGACATTAGAATTGTAGGAAAAAAGAAATAAAAGACAGAAAAAGTGAATCTACGTACATACATTCAGTGTTATTTTAGTTAATCGTAGAGCCTCAAATGTAGTCCAAAAACTCCCAAATTATTTCACATGCAAAAGAAGAGATAGATATGTTCTTTTAATCAAATATATGACATCTAAGGGAGGTTTTGTCAAATTGTTCCCCTGAGATTAGTAAAGATATTTTCCACTCTATGGGTTTATATTAAAGTTAAAATGACTGTGTAGCGCTGCATAACAGTCGTACATTAAGTCTCCTGTAGCACTTCCCATAGCGGGGGGTCAGTCGGTGCCACAGGGGGCCGCGGCGCTCTGGGCCTGGGCGTACCATCCCGTGCGAGTAGCTGGCTTTCACCACGCGGACCACCTCGGCTTTATTGGATTAGACTCTGGCCCTCCTCGGGTTTGTAATTGCATTTGCCCGATGCTGTGTATTTAAGAATAGAACAGCCCCGGTCCCTGTGGCCCTCCCCTACCTGATTTCCCAGCAGGCTCCAGGGGGAACAGACCAGCACCGGCCCCCAGATAAGAAGTCGTCTTGACAACCAGGAGGCAACTGGTGTGGGGGGGGAAATGGAAAAAGCTGCTGTCGACTTCCTCTTCTCTCTCTGTGACTTTGCACTTTCTTTTCCGGTGGATATCTCCTGTATTATAACACTGTTTCTTCACATCTGCGAGGCAATTCACTTTGCTTTATGTCCATGCATTCCTCGTTCACGTTCAGAGTGAGACATTAGAGAAAAGAAGCAAATGTTTCTTCGTGCTGGGTCTCCCTGGGAGCGGGAAATGAAGGGCTGTCGAATGGGGACTCGTATTTCATCCTGTCCATAATTTATGGAGAGACTAGGTTTAGCAAAGGGACATTGCGCTAACACGGGGATGCTTGTCATAAGCATATCCCACGAGTCGTAAGCTACTGGAGGGGGCACAAATCGATGGTGACACATGTTTCTGTTTGCTGCACGGTGAACTTGATGCCATTTTCCCATCTTAAGCATTTGCAGATAAGCTTCCATTATAAGTGTCATTACGCGCCAGGGATACTGTGGCAATGTTTGAGCGGTTTCTGTAAGGCTACTCGGCTTGTTAGCGCTTTCTGCTAGCATGCTTTAGCAGATCTCGAAAACTATACAGGGTTAGTACTTGGCCTCTTCCAGCCGGCACTGCTTTAGTGGGACAGAAAGCCTTACTGTATATTTCCTGGAACAGTGACATCCTTTTGAACTGCGAGTTGCACCAGCCGGCTGCAGTATATCATGAAGCACAAGCTGTCTGCTAATCACAAATTACAGCCAGCCAGCCTCTCCTCTAGCCCTGATCCAGCTCTCTCCACAGGGAGGCCAAGGGGAAGAATACTAGCTGCTGCCAAGTCCCCACCACTCCCCACTACAAGGTGCTTATAAATCGGCATCCTCGCAGATAGGTCAAGGTTTTGATTTGGTCGTGACCTTAGTTCATAAATCTGAATGATGTAGGGGCCTTGGTTAAAAGGCTGCTGGATCAACTCTCCAATGGGGCACCCCCCTCCTTCCCTTTCCGTCTCATTCCCTCTGACTCTCTCTCCTCCCAACCTCCTGTCCCTTTTTCAGTCACCGCTGCAGCCTCGAGTCCCTGGAGCCTCTATAACAGGCAGAGAGAGAGAGGGAGAGGGAGGGAGGGAGAGAGATGGCGAGGGGGTGAAACAGGCAATCAATAAATCAATATGTTTTGCGCCACTAAGCTAGGGTAAGCTCACTCTCTCAAAGCTGCGTGTGCATGTACGTACACACGGACACACACACACTCACATATATACACTCACTTACAATCCCAGCAAATTTCTTTCAACACACACACACAAACAAACAAATGAAGGCCCAGGACAGATTGTCCCTTGCCAAAAGACATTTTGTTGTTTTAGGGACTTTCTTTTTTCTCATTCTATTTCCTGTTTTGGATCATTAAGCCATTGATTTTTGTTTCAACGGGTAAGTGGTGGTGGGGACCCCCTGGGAGCCGGCTGAAAACCTCAACAGAGTGGCCCCAGCAGGAGTTTCTCTAGTTGTGACAGGCTGCTCCCAGGGGCCACTGGGCCCTCTTAACTCTGCAGGGGAGAAACTATCGCCTGAAATCAGTCACTCTGCCTCAGCATTCCCAGGCACTCCTCCATAAGAGTATTCACTTATATAGATTTCTTCTAACTAAATGACTTTGCAAGTACAAACGTGCAAATTTAGTTATAGATGTGGATTCTGGTCCTCAGAGAAATTCCTGTAGGTGTACAAATGGTCAGTTCTCTTCATGGATTTTCTAAAGGATAAAAAAAAGTTGGCCGGACTATCAGCTTTCCTATCACTACCTACAATATTGTTAGATCCGTGGGGGCAGTGAGGCTAGAGGAGAGAGCTGGAGAGATACGCTGAGATACAGTAGCAGACCAGGATACAGTTGGCCAACAGCCAGCAAGATATTACAGTCAGATATATAGTAACACAGACGGATGCACTCAGCCTAAAGAGGCTGACATATTGGCTAGCGCTGTCATAAGAATGACATAATACCTATCCTGACAGGTAATGAAAATAAAGGCCGCTCCACCGCAGAGTTGCATAAGCACTTTAACTTAAGCTCATACGTAGAACAGTAACCCTGACATATGGGATATCCCGGGGGAAGTTTTCAGAGTGGTTGGATGTTAAAGGTGGAGGTCTGACAATTGGAAGTGGTCCCCTAACATGCTGGAGATGTTACTTTTGATTTCAGCACTCACAACCAAAGCATCCTATGGTTTCTTTATGAAGAGATATTGTTCTGCATCTCAGTCACCTGCGAGGTCTGCCGCAAACTCAGTTAGCGCAGGCATACATTTCCAGCATAGCAACGTTCCTTGTCCAAAAACTATTTGAATATGTGCAAGTTTGTAATTATGCATGCATTTTTGATGACTCGGATAACAAGCATTTACTTATGTTATCAGTAATGTGAGCTGCTGAAAGTCTAAATATTTTTAAAACATCTCATTTCTATATCATTTCTGTATTCAGTATGTAGTTGAGTTTGAATGTAAATCAGTATTGGATTTAGACTGAGGCAACGTTGTGGCTAAATAGAACCCAGAGATGTTTTGATCACCTCCTGCTGTGTGTCTTGGGTGCATTTACGCATGCACTTTTATGTGGTTAAGCTCAGTCTGGACAGAAGCCAAGTTCATTTGAGTCATTTAGTGCCAGATGTAAAGGGGGTCTGTTTCACAAGATGAGATAAATATGAAAAACTGCTGTGTTTTGGCACCATTCCTGCAAAAAGTACATCAAAGGATAGGACTCAAATGAATACCAAGGGAGCATGGCATGTGAGCAGAAGCTCCTCTGCTCAAAAACAAAAGAACTCTGCCATGCAGTGGGGGAGTATTGAACTCTGTGATGAGGAAACGTGCCTCATAAGAACATTAAAAGTGAGACAATGTCCTTTTTAAAAGAGACTATATAACATAATTCCCTCTCCTATAATGAAACGTTTAAATTATTTTTTATTGTTTTATTTAGCCTTTATTTATACAGGTGTAAAATCTCATTGAGACACAAAGTCTCATTTTCAAGAGAGACCTGTCAGTGGTAACACTACCACACAAAGTTACAGACAGACAGGACACTAAACACAGAGGCAACACTAAAATACAACATCGTAAAAAAAGTAGTCATTGAAATCCATACAGTAGTCAGATATAGCAGGTGCAAACACCCACAGATGATTTCTCCAGCTCTTTTAAAATGAGTTTAAAATCTGTGATGGGTATCAAACTGGTCAGCTTAAGTTCCTGCTGAAGTGTGTTCCAGGTCGAGGGGGCAGAGTATGATATGGCTTTTTTCCCAAGCACCGTTGCCTTCCTGGTACTTCTAGCTTCTCTGTTCCCGCTCCTTCTGATTTCTACCATCCTGCGTCTCTCTCCTCACTATGTTATGGTTTATCATGTTATCGTATGTGTGTTTTTTTGCGCCTTCAAGAAGAGATAGCCTGGTGTCGCTCTTCGTTGGGTCGCGTCTGGTTCGTGCTAACACTTCCCGATATAGTGGGTCAGCGTGTGTGTGGTAATCCTCTTGGTTTGTATACGGTGTGTGGTTCCTCGTGACTTCTGTATGTGTTGTGCATTGTGTATCGTGACTGTGTTTTTTTTGTTCGTTGGGTGTTGGGTTTTGTGTAGTAGGGGTTTGTGGTCTCTACAAGTGAGTGCATACTCCGTCGGATAGGGGTGGTGGTGTGTGTGTGTCCTTTTTGTTGTGTTTAGGGGTGCTCGCTTTTTGGTGTAGCGCTTTCGCCTTCGGAAGAAACAGGTTCAAAGTTCCATTCCGACGAGCTAATCCGTTTATATTATGCAGCTAATGAAACCAGTTAACCTAATAGCGCTAAATAATTTTTTGCTAATAGGTAAATGAAACTTTTGTAGTAATAACCTCTGTAAAAAAAATTTGTCATTACAAATATGTCAACTATGGGACTTGAAAGAATTAAGTGACTTTTTGTCTTTTTCTCCTAATATATTTTTATTTTTATTAGTCAGAAAGAAGCTAATGAACGAAAAGCATTAGCAACGTTATCGATATTTAGCATTAACGCTAATTTTTGCCATTACTCGCGGATCAAGTTCGTTTTCAGTTTTGCTGTGAAGCGAAACGGAAAATAAGAGACTAAGTACGGAAAGTTAATATGAAGTCGATAGTTATTCGACACACTTTAGTTACTTAACAGTGTATATTCATTTTTCGTCTTCCTCTGATTTTACTTGTTAACAACCTTAACAACGCGTACTTTTATTAATAATGTTAACTTTGTATGCAAAAAATATGTAAGAAAAATGTGAAACTATGAAAGAAACATTAAAATCTATTACAAAGAAGCAGGACCTTTGACTCCCAAATGCGATTCCTCTCCTTCTTCGTCACAACTCTTTCGCGCTCCACTCAAAGTCTTCGTCGTGGTCCAAGCAAGGACCCCCTTCACCTTTCCCTCCTTCCCTGATGCTAAAGTAATAACGCTACCTCCTTTTAACGAAGTTTCTTGACATTTAAAACCAGAGTCGACGAGAGGAGAGCTTCTCCCCCGACCCGTACTTCCCTCCCTCGTCCAGACTATTTTCCACCTTCGTTCCTTACCCGTATTCTAACTTACTAGAAATACTAAATTAAAGTGACAGGTTCCTCAATACAAAAACTAAGTACAAACGGCTTCCAAATGTCCTGATGACTACCGAACTTGCGTCTGGTTTACGCCTGTTCCGTAGAAATGCCAGGTCTAGTATTGATTTTTCCTCTTTATGTGTGAATGGTACAGTGCTTCTCAAACGATTGTAATTCGTGTGATGCTGACCAGGAGCTATTTGTTTCGCTCCGGAAATCGTCGTTTGGAAAGCCTACGTGGTTTCCTCGTTATCCTTAACGTAACGTTTAAGCTAACTTTTTCGGTTTAATGTAGTGAGAAGGCAGGG
>NW_011355970.1:131482-139552 GCF_000735185.1 Notothenia coriiceps
AACAATGCAGCTTAAGCCTGTGTGTGTGTGTGTGTGTGTGTGTGTGTGTGTGTGTGTGTGTGTGTGTGTGTGTGTGTGTGTGTGTGTGTGTGTGTGTGTGCGTTTTTGTAGAGGCATATGCGAGGATGAATAGGCTGAGAAGAAAAAGGCTCACTACATGCGAGGTATTAGGTGTGCATGCTGAGAGATGAGCCAATTTACCGAACATGCTGCCTCACAAGGATACATTTACACATTTACATATTCTGTGTGTGTGTGTGTGGGTGGGTGTGTGTGCGCTCTCTTACTTGTATCCTGTTGTATGTTTCTATGCACGCTTGGATGCATAGAACTATTTGTGATTGTAGACTTGCCAAGCGTGTGTGTAGTATAAACCTTAATGTCCAGTCATGTAAGACCACCCACTTCTGCATGTGAGTGTGTGCACATGTGTTTATAAATCTACACGTCTGCATCTATTTCTGTTAACGTTGATTTCTTTCTCGTACTGCCACTAAGCTGAAGAGAGCTCCATGTATTGTTTGAGTATTGCATTGCTTCTGCTGCTCAATGATGCCATCTGGCTTTGGCTGACACCACCACATACATCCTAGGGGAGCGATCCGTGCAAGTCAGCGTCTGGTTTTAACAACTGTTTTGGGATCAGTTGTCCAGTGGGCTGGTGCTAACTCACCCCATTATGAGCAGGATGATAAAACTGACCTTGAAGCAGTTTATGGGCTCTGGATAATGGAAACCACTGATAGAGAGCCCATGAAACTCCACTCAGCTTTCAGTTACAAAGGAAAATAATGGTTTAACCACTTAACATTATTTTTGAACTGTGTCTAAAAACGTGTGAGAGGACGTTCCCGCGGCTCAATGACAAATGAAGAAACGCGGGGAAAATGATTAAGGGGGGCGTCTGGGTCGGAAAAATGGGAGGGAATTGTCATTTTTATTGTTTTGGGACGACATTGGAGGACCTTTTATGTTTGTCATATCCACTTTTTATACTTGAATTTAGCCCTTCTTTAACAGTTACATCTATAAGATTACTGTCATGTGTGCCATGGATTTTAAAGGTGCGTTTTGTCCAGTTGGGCTGCTGATATATCCATACAGGATGAGCATACATATTGTCTAGATTTGTATCGTTCTAATGTGGCAAGTGTTGTATATTCCTGCTTTGAATCAATTCAGGCTGATTAACGGACAAAGGGACGGTGTCAATAACATTAAATTAATTACCTTGGGTTTAATTGGTTTTTCAGTTTCTGTCTGAATTAAAGAGAGACTTCAATGGAAATATTATTAACTCTGGCGAGGTTCTTCATTTTACTTAAAAGTAGAACATATAATAAGTTGGAAAAAGATCCCATAAATCTCAGTGCAGAGTGAAATTAAGACCAGGAAATATAACCTCAGAGGGTCAGTGGCGTCATACCGTGGGTTAAAAACCGCTGCTTGCATATAAAACCAGTGGAGGTGCAACACAATTAGGTCAGATTGAGGCCAGACCATTTGTATGGGTCACAGTAAAAGCGCTCATATGTATGCAGGCTTATAGGACCCATGGGAGTACTGGGCCGACCTTGTCCCACACTCTGATCTATGTCCTCATCTCCCCCTATGTCCTCTTTTCCTCATTCCTCCCCCAGCTTCCTTTTTTATCACCATTTCTTTCCCTTTCAGACCTCCCCCCTACTTTCTTTGACCATTTTTCATTAGTTTCTCTTCTTTCTCGCCCTGTTTGGTTTCATCCCTCCTACTTTCCTACCTAGCTTGTTTTTTATTCCCATCCCTCTTTCTCTCTTTCACTTTCTTTTACTCATTTTAACTCCCTTTTTTCCCATTCGCCAATTCCTTTATCCCCACTCGTCCTTTTTCCATATCAACAGCCAGTCTGATAAATAATGCATCACAGCACATTAAAGACATTAGCAGGGTTCTCTCTTGGCTGTCAAAGAGAGGGAGGAGACGAGGGAGAGGAAGGAATGGGTAACTCCGTTTTAAATAAGTGCTATGGAGAATGATGTGATTTAATATCAGCTGCAGAAAAGCGCCGGGGAAAGGGTGAAGGTCCGAGCGTTAATTGTGTTTGCGCCCTGACACCGTGTCCTCTCGCTCAAAGGTTTTCGCCTTTGGTGAATCATCTGAAAGCCCCGGGATTCATTAAGATGATGACTGTATCAGCAAAGTCTGAGGAAAAGATTTAATGACATTTAGCAAAACACTGATGCTGCATCACACAGAACCTTGACCTTTCCCTCCGCCCCTTTCATCCTCAGCTTTCTCCCTTCCTCTCTCCTCTCTCCTCCCCTTTTCCTCCCCCCCTCCATCCTTCTATCCCTCCTGGCAGCGTGGCGATTGGCATTATTAAAAATTGATTGGCGGCGAGCGTTTAGCAGGGTGGTGAGGCGGAGAGGGAAGGTTTGACAGGCAGGAGTGAAATGAAAGGAGGCTCTCGGCGGACACACTGTGGAAAGGTCTCACTGGGGGACAGACAGTGTGTGTGCGTGTGTGTGTGTGTGTGTGTGTGTGTGTGTGTGTGTGTGTGTGTGTGTGTGTGTGTGTGTGTGTGTGTGTGCGCGCGCCGCGTTTGTGTGTGTTGTACAAGCGTGTGTGTGAGTCTTAGAGAGGGTTGTGCAGAAACATTTAGTAGTGAAGCTTACACGTTTAATCTGTGTGTAGAGGTTGATTTTGCTGTATGTGTGTGTGTGCGTCCACCTCAATATATCTGAATAGTCCTCACAGACCACATCCTGACTGCACAAGGCATCCAGAAGCATCCATAGAGAGCATTCACAGTCATTCTGCTGACCCGGAGTTACCTCTCCACCATCCTCCCTCCATCCCTCTTTCTATCGTTCCCTTCATCCCTCTGCCTATCCCCCCTTTCCAACCCTTCTCTCTCCTTTCATCTCACATCAAATAATATTTCCAACCCATATTCCCAACCAGCTATTCCCCCAATGGCAATAAGTGCTTCAGCTTTGGAGATTTTCAATACACTTTACCCGCAATTTGGCTGAGTGAAAACTTTTTTTGGGGAGGGAGGGGGTAAACCATGCGCTATGACATGAGTACATAATGCTAATCCTCTCTTTTTCTCTCTCTGTCACAGATGAACAGACCAATCCAGGTGAAGCCAGCAGACAGCGAGAGTCGAGGAGGTAATGTCTCCTCTTCTTTCTATTCCTTTTTCCCTTTTCCTGCATTCCTTCCCTTTGTTTCAGCCCTACGAACATGCTGCCCCCGCGTATCAGCCTCACTATTATCCCTCCCCTGAGACAGCAGGGCCTGGCCGGACCCTCCGATATTTGAAACACTTCATGAAAACAGTGTTCCTGCTGGCGTGCCCCTTTCTTAGAGTTTCATCATATCTACTGATGCATGTACTATGCACTTACAGACACGGAAACATGCGTGTCATGTCACGCTCGAGGGGAACACAGGTCACTTCTTTCTGTCAAACACTTTTAATAACGCTGTCTGAGTCCTATTTGACTCGTGTCACAAGTTCCTATCAGCCAAATGAAGTGCAGATTTAATTGACATATCCGCGTGAATGGAAGTGGATGTCTTGTAATCTGTGTGTCTGTACTGTATTGACAGCTAAGACGGCTTAAAGCGCATTTTCTAAGTCTAGACATGTAGTGACCCGCTGCTGACATCAATCAATGGACTATACAAGGCAAGATTGATGCAGTTTGACCGTTTTTGGCTGGAGTCTTTCAAACTTTGCAGTTGAATATAATTGGCACCAGAGCGATTCTTCAGTCGTAAGAAAGTAGGAGGGAGAAAAGAGTGGAAAGAAAGAGGAAATAGAGCATGCAAGGAGTTGAAGGTTGATAAGCAGAGAGAGAGAAGGACTGAGAGAGAGGTGTTGGCCTGTAAAGGGAAAAAAAACGAAGGAAAGGAAGAAAGATTGTGTGACATCCTCTTCTATTTAGTTTGGTGGTGCTGTGAGTGTGATTGATGGAGCAGCAGGGAACAGAGGCGAGCACCGAGCCTGAGGAAGCAAAGTGAGGCCAATGCAGGCCGTCTATACCTCTGTCTGTTATGTGGGTCTATCTTTCTCTCTGTATGTACGTCCTCGGCCCACGTCTCCTCTCCTCGTCTGTTCTGCACAGTTTTGTCAAGATTATTTCTTTTTCATTTCTCTTCTCTATCCCTGATGTTTTTCTCAGGCATGAGGGCAAAGCTTCATCGTACTGTCAGGGTGTTATATTTGAATTTCAATGGTAGAAACACTAAGATCCTCCAGTGGTACCAGAACAACAAAAAAGGGAAAAGTTCTCCATTTCCAATTCTACTGATGTAAATATAGTCAGTGTATAGGGGTATCAAAAGTTTTAAAAGTATAGGTACTTGTTCTGCAGAAAATGTTGCCTATTATTAGATGGTTGTTAATGTGGCATCAGTGCAGGTGTTATTTTACTTTTGTAGCTGGTGGAGTTGGGGATCATTTGTCTTTTTAAGTTAATTATTGGAGTCAGGTTGTTAGAGTTTTGGATATTTTATGTGGACTTTTATGAAATGAACAGATAACAGAGTTTAGTTGTATGAAAGACAGGGCTGCACCAATAATATCTTGTAAAATATTACCTTTCAAAATGTTGACAATACCCTCAAATTGTACCTTAGTTACTTTCCATCAATGTTGAATTGATAGTTTTAGGGATACATGAATGCTGCTTTTATGAGTGCTGTGCAGCAAAATAAATATTTAAATAAGTTCGTAATAAACTTTATAATGTTAGAAATACTTCAGCCTACTAAATATTTAATCAGAGGAAAATAAGGGAATCAAGGACCTACTGTAGGGATTCGCTTCCCTTATGGGGACAAATTGGAGGTCCCCATGAGGGGAATCATTAATTTTAGGGTGAAGACTTGGTTAGGTTTAGGGTAAGGTTAAGGGTAAGGTTAGGGTTAGGCATGTGTTGGTTATGGTTAAGGTTAGGATAAGTCTCCAGGAAATGCATGTAAGTCAATGTAATGTCCCCTGAAGTGATGTATACATGGTGTGTGTGTGTGTGTGTGTGTGTGTGTGTGTGTGTGTGTGTGTGTGTGTGTGTGTGTGTGTGTGTGCGTGCGTGCGTGCGGGTGTGCATGCGAGTGTACACTCCTCACCGCTCTTAAAGAAGTACACACTCTCCGGTGAGCTCCTGGAGGCGGGGACTGCCAGCGCAGCGCGGATACTTCCTGTCAGCCCGGGGAACTCAGAGGTCAGAGGTCGGGGGTAACCTGGCTCCATCACCATGTTCCCATCCAGACGCCAGAACTGATCCCCCTGCAGGGGGAAGTCACGTACACAACACCACTTACATTATACACAGATCATATCACATAAAACCAACATAAATACCATCAACACAAAAGAACAGAGTTGTTTAAGGTGCAGAGGTCAACATTTTTCATTGTCCATTTAAGAAGGTCTAAATTTAGCCCAATCACAGACGACCAGGTGCCGTGTCTGTGTTTTAGAATCATCAGTCATGTTCACGATGCTTTGGTTAGTGACCATAGTGCGTTTAACTTTCCAGACAATCACACACACGATGCCAATGGTTAGTTGGAATAGTTATTTTTGTTTGGTGTCCATCTTTTCTTTGAATAAGCAGTACATGACAGCCTTATAATTTGTATTTAATGTTGAGCCGAGGCCCCGCAGGGCCCAGCAGACCCCCGGAGCTCTATAACATCAGTGAGGAGGGGCTGCAGAGTCCCAGAGACCCCCTCCATCTCTCATGGAGCTCTCTGAAGGGGTCTTGCATTGTAAAGACATGGTTCATATTACTGTAACCCGTCTCGGCATTAGCATATACAGTCTGTTCAGTATGGAAAAATATATATATATATATCAACAATTATATGGCTCCCCTTTAGACTTGGAAAACATAACCATTTTTTATTTTTTAAAGTAGTAGAATTTGAATAAGATGCTACTGTAAATGTGTTCTCCAACTTGCATTGTGTTCAGCTCTGTGAACATGTAGAAAAATAAATAGTTTGTAAAAGTTTGAGACAAAGTGTGCAAAAAGTCCAGAATATAGTTTAGAAACTCTGATATGATTTAATAACTGTAAGTTTTAAGCAACATAAATCCTTTACTTTATGTAAAGTTTATATTAATGTCAGTGTTAGTTGCAGTATCAGATTTCACATGTCATACTGTACCTTGATGATGTAGGTGTGTGCGTGGCAGTTGCAGCGTGTGAACACTGTGTCGATGGGAGAGGACACACCCAGAGTGTGTGAGATCCTCTGAGGACCCCCCACTGAGTGACTGACGGGGTCCACTGACCACAGCAGCTCACCTGAGACACACAAACACACACAAAACCCTCTTTAATGGTCACATGGTGCTTGTTGCACGTCAAACCCTGCATTGCATGTCACTTAAGAAAAAGTAAGTAATAAGAAGAATGTTGATAAAGTATCAAACTAAAACGTACCCAAAAAAAACAAAAATAATGAATCCTCAATTGTCCAGATGAATTCACCTAGTTTTTATTCTTTATCATATTTTATAAACGTGTGTGTCTATATGCTGAAATCTTAATTGCAAATTAAATTATTATTATAAACAAATATCAAATAGTTGTGGTAAAGTAAAAATTATTAAGTGGCATGAAAAGAATACTCAAGAACAATTGGCTCATCATTGTACTTCAGTACTTCAGTTAGTATACTTAGTTATATTCCCCTGAGATCTCACACAAACAAAGCTGTATGCAAACACTGATTTCATATACCGGTATTTCTTTCCAGTGTTTGCAGAAAATCATTTTAAGCTTGAGTCACGTCAAATATTTGAATTTATGTCAAAACATTTCAACACATTCTAACGCGTATCCTCAAAGACCGCTGGACAACACACACTCTGATTCTGACCTTTGAATATCAGAACGGTCCCATTGCTGAGAGCTGTCAGTCCATCGATGGGAGAATCACTGCAGAGGGTCCCTTCAGCAAGGAGTCCTGCACACACACACACACACACACACACACACACACACACACACACACACACACACACACACACACACACACACACACACACATCAAGAAAGACGGACAACTTAACAAAAATCGCTCGCTAATTGTAAACGATGCCGTGCCGCTTTAAAGTACACAATTAGGCTAGTATGTCGTGGGGTCTGCGTCTGAAAAGAGAAACCTGAAAGTTAGACTATGAGTGAAATCACTGTGAGGTGTTCTGTCAGAGAGAGTGGTGTTTAGTTTACAGCAGCCTAGATTGCCAATAATAGTTTAAATGTCTTCCTCACTGTAAGCAGTTATGAAATACCTGTTTGTGAAAGGTTATTTGTATTCTTCATTGTTCATATAGAACCCACTGCTTTCTGCTCACTGGTGAGTTAGCCTATGGATGAGTGTTAAGCACATCAGGCAGCAGCTGTATGGGCATGGCACTATGGTAGTTGTTATTTGCACATTGTTAATCATGGGCAATGCATCCTTAAATTGTTTAACTGTGAGGTGTTATAACATTGAACTGTACTCTGGAGACAGAGAACACTACTACACTTATGAAAAGGCCAGTTTGTGAAAGGTCCAAGTGTTTGTTTTTTTTAAGGTAAAAAAGAAACAGCATGATGCGATGCACAGTATTAGTAGAGAGAACCAAATATGTGAAGCACTTTTTTGTTAATGTATGATTTGCTTAATATAAGGAATAAAACAAAGTCCTCTGTCATAACATATTGAATTGTATCATTGTGTTGAAACGCATCGTATCACCCCGAATCGCATAATGTTGAATCAAATCGTGTCGAACTGTATCGCAACAAGGGATGCCAGTGATTATTCGAATATTCGTTAGTCTCCATAATCGAATATTATTTAAAAAAAATCTATTTTATTTATATATATTTTCATTATTATTTATGTTTTATTTATTTTTCTGGCTTAGTTTCAACCAAAATATAGACTAATGCTAATAATAGTAATAGTATTAATAATTGTAAATGGCCATTAGGTCAACACCACCAGTTTGTTTTACTGTAAACTTGGAGGAAGCCTGCGTGCAGAGCAGACTGCTGCTGCAGCACGCTACACACC
>NW_011355971.1:0-54292 GCF_000735185.1 Notothenia coriiceps
AATCCTAACCCTAACCCTAACCCTAATCCTAACCCTCACACCAGATACTGACTGGACTTCGGACCCCCCCAGACCCCCGCATAAAGCAAAAATGCACGTTTCAGAGTGGCCTTTTATTGTGGCCAGCCTAAGGCACACCTGTGCAATAATCATGCTGTCTAATCAGCATCTTGATATGCCACACCTGTGAGGTGGGATGGATTATCTCGGCAAAGGGGAAGTGCTCACTATCACAGATTTTTTCAGATTTGTGAACAATATTTGAGAGAAATGGTTATTTTGTGAATGTAGAAAATGTTTTATATCTTCGAGTTCATCTCATGAAAAATGGGAGCAAAAACAAAAGCGTTGCGTTTCTATTTTTGTTCAGTGGACATCAAATTTCATCAAAGCAGCAAACCACTTTTAGAGTTACCCACACTTTCTGAAAGCGGCCATCTTTAACATTCCTTAACACAATCATTTATAAAAAATCCTCTTATCTACGCGTCTGTTATCGCAGCATCTTTACTAGATATGGATGTCTGGATGGTGTTCTGGAGAGCCGCCGATGAGGAGGAGGACGAGGTGGTGCTGGACTTCTTCTCCATGGATTTGAAAGATGTGGTGGTCTTATTTTGGACGGTCTTGATGGTCTTCATCCTCTTGACGTGGAGCACCTCCATGGCGTCCATGTTGACGCCTTGTTTGATCTCCTCGCTGGTCTCCACCTGCTCCGAGGCCTCCTGCTGCTGCTGCTCCATCTGCTGCTGGCGATGAACCTGAAGAAGGGTGTGGAAAAAGTTAAAAAGGTGGATTTTCGAAGGCCCTCTGTGTTGGATTTAAATTGTTTAACCCATTTAGAAAATACTTATTCATCACAATTTACTAGCGTCATGTTCCCCTCACCATCATCATGTGCTGATAGTTGGCGATAGCCTCGTCAGTGGTGACTCCCTCAGCGAATCCCAGCTCTGCAGCCCGGCGGGCCAGCTCGGCCTTATGGGAGCCGGGAGGGGTCCAGCCCACTCCTCTGGTCCAGTTCAGGTCTGACTTGTAGTTCACCTGCAACAGAGAACAACAACTGATAAATAAATATTGTCGAAATGAGCCCACAAGACAGGGAATACTTAAGTATAGTGGAGTTATCTTCAAACAACCAGTATTTTTAAACTACCTTGCCCCAAGTTTACTGTATGTCAGTTAGTTTGTGTCATACAGCAAATTAAACCCCTAACCCTAACCCTACCTACACATCGAGCAGCTGCTAACCTAAATTAGCTATCGCCATGTAGTCGTGTTTCTAGCCACCTGATAAATGTCCAAAAAAGTGAAGCTCCATTTTTGGTCTCCACCAAATCCCCAAGAGAGGATCTGGTTCTGTAGATGCTAAATGTTTCCCTATTTTGAACTACATTTGTCAGTAAACCATCAGTTTTTTCAATGCTTGCTGTAATCAAAAACTTCACATATGGAATAATATCAACTAAAATATGAAAATATTAAATAATATATTGACATACAGTAGGGTTTTCCAAGAGCATTTGAATTGGATAACAATGCAGAAAAATGTAGATCCATTATCATTTATTTTTTCTTCAGTGGTCCATATTGGCAAACTTTTCTTTTTAACTAATCAACTTACAACAGTATATTGCCACAACCTGGCAACTTCTTCCTAAAAGGGATTTATTTATTTAATTACATACTGTCATATTGAATGATTTAAAGTTTTTATTTTGTTTCACATATAACGTCAAAAAAGGGAAATCAAATAATGGACAATGGATGTAAAAAGAAATCCACTTCAAATCTTGTTCTACAATATACTCCATGTGCATTCTGACTCACGTCGCTCTGCAGCTTGTAGGCCTGCTTGGCGTGCTTGACGTTGAGTTGCTCCGAATCACAGGTGTAGTCGTGGAGCTTGCTGCGGTACTTGAGGTCACTCGCCTGAGCCTGACTCTTTTTGGCATTCAGGAACTCGGGCTGGTCGGCGTGCATTTTGAAGTGTCCGCGGTCCTCCTTGGACTGCCGTTTGTACTCCAGGTTGCTCTGGAGCTTGCTGGCGGCCATATTGTGCACCATCTTAGGGTCGTCCTCCACACAGCGCAGCCCCACCTGCTGCCCCTTCTCCTTCACATGGGACTCCTTGTAGCGGAACTGAGGGAGGAAGAAAAATACAGTTTTCTATTTTTTAGAAAAGTTTAATTAAAGTTACTGGGATTACATTTAGCTTCAGGGATTCTACCTCTAAATGTGCTTCCATAAAATGAATCAAATACTTTGATTGTGCTACATCCAGAATACTGGAAAATAACTTTTCAAATCATTTTGTGCTTTAAATAAAAAATGGCTGTAAATAAATTATGTTTTAGTGCGTGGTATAAACAAATAATTGAATTGTTAAGACGCCTAAGTGTATTTCTCTGCATTATGATACATTAAAAAAGGTAATAAATCCTAATGTGTTCTTCTAAAGGAGCTTATCATTCAACTCACGTCACTGGCCATTTCTCTGGAGGCCTTTGCAGTTTGGAAGGGAATAGCATCCAGCCTGAGGTCATGGCCAGACGTCTTCACCTGCTCCCCAGACGCCTTGTAAACTTTCTGTATCAGAGAATAATTAAAAAGATGATGTTAAACAATCTACAAAAGGGATATTGGCATATGTCAATGTGGATTTGTATGTGCTTGTATTTAGGATTGTGAGAAAGTATCCTTACATCACTCATCTGCTGGGCATTCATCCTTGCTCTGACAAACTCTGGGTCATCAGAATGTAAAGTGTACTTATGCATGTCGTCATTCTTTCCAGATTTATACAGCCTCTGCAGCGGAAATAAATGAGCAGTTCAAACAACAGAAATTTAGATTGGGACTGAATTAATCCATGATAATTCATGTTGATATTTTCAACCAACCTCACTGTTCTGTTGATAGCTGGCCTTAGCGTGGACCATATCAGGAGAGTCGGTCACTGAGGTGAACTTCAGGCTGTCTGGCAGCTGACGATACTTCTTCTGCAGGAATCAAAAGCACACACACTTTAACAGGAGGAAATACAGATGGCTGAGATGTTAACAAATAATAATGCTAAATGTACAATAGATAGATGGATGGATATATACTGTAGATAGATAGATAGATAGATAGACTAACTACTGAATTTGGGGGATTAATAAAGGTCCATCTTATCTTATCTTATTTTAATTTTGCATTTTGTTCCGAATATTATGGGACTAGTGGGGCATGAGTCTTAAGGCCTCATGATTGTACCTTTCAAATCCTTACTACACTTTTTTGGACAAAAGTCATGCTTTTTAATTAATTCCATTTCCCCCCATCTACTCACATCACTTAGGAGCTGTCCAGCCTTCTTAGCAGACTCCAGCTGAGGAGCACCCACTCCGTCCCAGGCCACTCCTTTCATGTAGGTGAGATCTGCCTTGTAGAGTTTCTATACATAAAGTAATATAATGCGTCAGACAAGTTAATTATATTATGCATTTTCAACGTCCTCTTCCCCCCACCCTCACCTCGCTCTGCAGGTCGTGAGCTGCTTTGGCCCACTTGACCGTCATGTCGTCAGAAGGTATGGTGTACTCGTGTAGTCTCTTCCTGTAGTCCTGCTCGCTGGCCAGGGCCTGGGAGTTCTTGGCCGTCACCAGGTGAATCATGTCGGGGGTGAGGTGGAACTGGCCGCTGTTCGTCATGGCGTCCTTGCGGTACTCCTGGTTGCTGGCCAGCCGGCCCGCCTGCAGACAGTGCACGAGATACGGGTCTTCTGAGGCACTGACCCCAATGTGCTTCCCTTTTTCCAGCAGGTGGTCGTGTCTGTACTTGTTCTGCAAAGAAACATGGACAACATATGTGTAGTTCTCTACGTCCAGGACACAACTCACACCAAAACAGTGTATTTTGATACACAGCACTACAGGATAGGTAGAATAACATATTATTATTTTCGGCAGAACTGTGCCTTTAAGGTTTTTTTTTACTTATTCTTTATTAGTTATTTTCTCACATTGCCCTTTACATCTAATTGTATTCCAATTAGAGGAATGGTTTCTTTAACAAGGGTTCACAACATGTATAAGGTCTCAAATACCAACACATACAAAACAATTAAAGATGGGTTATAAGGTCATCCTACATATTTCAATAATACAGTCCAATATACTTAGGACAAATATCCATATACCAGAACATTTCAAAAATAAAAATTCCTCATTTTAAAGAAGCCATATTATATTATTTTGGGGTGTCACACAGTCCAGTTCCTTTTTATGCAGTCTTAATAATACTTCCATCATTAATCCCAGTTTCCTATTACCTCCACCAATGGTGTCCATCTTTCTTTAAAAGTTGCCATCTGTAATCGTAGCATATATGTAATGTTTTCCATTGTATAAATATTTCTTAGAATTGTCAGCCATTCAGGTGGGGGGACCCTTTAAGGTTTTTAAAGTTCAGTCTGATCTTACCTCACTGGCGATGCCGGTGGAGCTCTTGGCAGCCTGGAAGGGGATGTCCTGCATGGAGAGTTTGTAGCCCTGAGCCCTCAGCGTGTGCCAGGACTCTCTGTACTTGGTCTGAAGCAGAGAGGCAAACAACCAATGTAGATTAACCTTAAAATACCACACACTCTGAAAAAAGGCCCTGACACTTTAGTGTACAGTGCACAGTTCACAGGGAACGTGTTATACCTCGCTGAAGTTAGCTGCGTTGATCTTAGCCTGCATGATCTCTGGTCTATCAGATGTTATGGTGTAGTTGTGCTGGTCGTTCACCCCTTTCTTTTTGTACAAACGCTGGGAGGAAAACATAAAACAGCTGTTAAGCATTGAAACAGTAGGATTCTCAACTTCCTTGGCAAATAAAACGAAGGATATACTACTGGTGAAGGTTATTACTACAGAAATATAAGCTCCATGTCTCACTTCATTTGTGATCTGTCCACTGAGTTTGGCATGAAGGATGTCTGGAGAGTCCACGACAGAGGTGTGCTTGAAGTGGTACGGCTGCTTGCGGTACTTTGTCTGTTACAGAAGAAAAAGCAAAGTTAGTCTCTGTTATACTTACGTAGATTTCAAGGTGAAGTCACTTTTTTCATCTTAACAAGGAAATCAACACTTAACTTAATATGATTATATAATGTAGATTGTATGAACACTTAACAAATTAGGAAAAAATTGTAGATTTCCTACATCACTGATGAGCTCCGTGGCCCTCTTGGAACCTTCAATCGACAGAGCTCCAGTGGCGATCCAGGCTGCACCCCTCAAGTAGTTCAAATCAGAGCGATACACTTTCTGCAACAAACACACACACATAAAAAACACAGTTTAGAAAATTAGTAGGAGTAAAATGTTTATTAATAACCTCGCAATAATTTACTAAAGTAAAACACCCAATGTATTGTATTAAAATTCTTCCATAATCAATTACTCCTTGTGTGCTATCTACTACTTGTGTGGTGGCTTTAGATAAGATATTAAGGAGGTACTTTATTGATCCCAAATTGGGAAAGCAGCATAAAAAACAAAACAAAGCATTGCACATAAGTAGAAATCAAAGAGTAGAACAAAACAATCCTAGAATTTAAACATCTCAAAATAGAATTAAAACAGCATTAAAAAGTAGAAAATATACAGTAGACCGTGAAGATAATACATTTATAAAATCTGAAAATAAAACTCTATTGAACGGCTTTAAACACAATATAGAGCAGGATATTATTTAAATTAAGTGTATACAGAATGGAATATTAAATGAAATATAAATGTAAAATGTACAGTGTCATCGTATTATTAACTTACAATAGAAGCACTAATATTTAAACAAACATTACAAAGTCAGTAAAGCACTGTATGTTATATCTAATTGATCAGTCATTGGTTACAAAGGTGTAATTTACAGATTTATTTGACCACTTGAATGTCTCACCTCACTCTGCAGAGCGTATGCTTTCTTGGCCGCCAGCACCTTCATGTCATCGGGCAGCGAGGTGTACTGATGCAAGGTCAGCCTGTAGTCCTGATCGCTGACCAGAGACTGGGCCTTTTTAGCGTGGGACACCTCCAGCATGTCCATGGACAGGTGGAACTTCGACATGTCCTTTGCAGAGTCTTTCTTGTACTTAATCTGGAGAGAGGCAAAGGGACGAGAGAACAATGATATAGTATGCTATTGGATTTGACAGTTTTCTGAGTAACAGTTCAAATGCACTCACGTCACTGTGCAGCTTGCTGGCATTGACAGAGTGAGCGATGTTTATGTCGTCCTGCAGTCCCTTCAGACCGATCATCTTCCCTTTCGTCTTCTCAAATTCTCCCCTGTACTTTTGCTAAAATGAAACATAATTACTTGATGTTAGGTGAAATGTATCAGGTATCATCAGTGAGTGAATCATTAAACAGAAAAAAGTTAAGGAAATATACATACAGTACAAGCGATTTGCTATTATTACCATTTTATAAACAGGATTTTTTTGTATGATACTTGTTGTGTTAAAACATTAAATGCAAATTCTGTAGATAAATATTTGAAAGGCCCACATTGAAAACTATATGACACAAAGTTTTAAACTCACATCACTGAGGATATCTGCGGACGCTTTTGCAGACTGGAAAGGAATGGCATCCAGACTCAGCTTGTAACCGCCATCACGTATCTTAGTCCAAGATTCTTTGTAACAGCTCTGAAAAAGCACAGATGTATAAACTCAGTACCACATGGAGGACCTCACACACAGGCAGCTGAATGGATGGATTGATTCATTGGCTGTTTGATGGATTATTGTGTGTTCCCCGTGTGGTTTTACCTCGCTGATGTTCACAGCATTGAGTCTGGCCTGAACCATCTCCGGCAGCTCTCCACTGAGTGTGTAGTTGTGCTTCATGTTTTCACCCTTCTCCCTGTACAACCTCTGCAAAAATGAAATATATTCCTCATATTTACAGTGTTGATGTGCAGTAGAAAAACATGCTATGGTTGGCAAAGCCCCAAGGTTTAGCAACAAATATCACAAGCAATGTACATTGTGACTAGTCATAATATTTGTAGGTGATAGAATGACATAATTGTACAGCATTTGTGTTGCACACTACCTTGTACATAAACAAATGTTGCCTGTACTTACATCAACAGCCAGTTTGTTGCTGAGTTTGGCTTGGACCATCTCCGGAGTGTTTTCAACACTGGTGTACTTCAGCGCGCTCACATCCTGGCGGTACTTTTTCTAGATTTAAAAATACGAGCGATAAATATCAAAAGAGATTCATAGGGAGGGAAGCCAACATAAGTGGTGCACACGCATCCAATGAACAATAGAGGGCAGAAATTGATCACAAATAATTCGGCTAACAAATACTAACTGGTCAAATTGAGCAAAAGGAAAATTGTCATTTTTTGTTGGATAGGCAAATATACAGTCAGTACAACACATAGACAGATCTGAATGTGCGCAGGAGGAACTCGATGCTCTAGCCCGTCTGTCATCTCATGGTCTAATGTTGGTACAGATCACTGGAATTACCCTAAAAATAAGTAGCTGCTCATTATAAATATAGACTGGACTTCTCCAGTCTGCACTGGATGTGTCATTGAAATATCTTCATGCACCTATAGCATTTACAAGAGATTCTTTGGATAAGAAGGTGGTTGCCACAAAGGGGCTTAGGGTGAAGGGACACAAGTTATTTATGATATTGTAAACAATTCTGACCTTTTGGTTGTTTTTTGCCCTCTATTTAGGAATGTACACATTTATTTTTATTTTTATCCTACTAAGACATATCGTACCATAGTTGTGAGTAAGAGGAAGCCCTAATTTTTTCTGTGTGACAGCTTTACTAACTTGAATCAGCCTGGTCTCGTGTTATAGCCGCCTGTAGTCCACGTACTTAACCCAGTTTCTAGAAAACCAGAATGGTCCGCAGCTCTTTAAATACATCACCCTAAGCCATAAACCAAGATATGTGCCATCCTATCACTTTCTCATGCTCTCAGTGCTAATTTAACTATAAAGTTATGTAGTTATAAATACCTCTTTAAATAACATTTGCCTTTAATGCAATACCAGAACCTTAATTAAGGTTAAGTAACTGTTGCTGCATTAGCATTTAACAATTTCTAATTTTTTACTGGGTCATAGGGTTGGAGGTTACCTCGCTGAGGAGCGCCCCGGCTTTCTTCGCCTGCTGGACATCCAGAGATTTGGCGGCCTCCCAGCCAACACCCTTCATCCAGTTCAGATCTGACCTGTACTGATTCTAAATACAGACACAAACACAGTTTTCACATTTTAAAATCCTGTCGGGAATTGGTCATTATTTGGGCATGATTGAGCGTTATTCCTTTAACTATGATACTTACATCGCTCTGTAGTCCATAGGCCTTCTTAGCCCAGGCTATGTTCATGTCAGTGGGCAGAGTGGTGTACTTGTGGAGGAAAGTTTTGTAGTTGGTGTCAGTTGCGAGGCCTTGAGCCTTCTTAGCATGAATGAGATCTATGTTCATCATATCCAGATGAACACTGAGGAAGAAATACATTTAAATTAAGAGTTTTATTCCTGATTTAAGGCCAGTTCTCGTTGTTTTATGCTGAAGCAGAGCCTCCTTTCTGTTGGGGTAATTCCAACATGAAGAGAAGCATAGAAAAAACATTTAATCTTGCATTAGAGACAAACATTAAAAAGGATCCATTTAGGTCAAAGCCTCACTTGTATTTGGTCTTAGTGTCCTCATAGTCCCTCTTGTAATTGCGGTCACTCTGAAGTTTGGTGGCCATGGCAGAGTGGGCCATCGCTGAGTCATCGCTGACGGACTTAATTCCAATCACCTTGCCTTTGTTTTTCTCATACTTCTCCCTGTATTTGATCTGCAAGCGGAACAACATATTAGTTGTTTTACCAAAAAGCCAGGCAATGAAATAGCTCTTTATTTGTATGTCTTCACAAAAATACAAATATATAAATTAATACCCTCAGGGCATTCGTAAAGATGCAGACTGTTTTTAGAATAACTCACATCGCTGGCCAGTTCTGTTTTGGCTTTAGCTGTGAGAATAGAAAGAGAGTCCAAATGCAGCTCAAAGCCTTTTTCCCTCTGCTTCTCCCAGTTGCTCCTATAAACTTTCTGTAACAAAAAAGCAAAAATAAATCAATATTTCCTTGCCTCATACACAAAGAAAAAATGTGGGGTTTTAGTCAATTAAACATCTAACCAAACATGAATTATAGTATATTATCAGATACATAAATAGGTAACAATCCTGTATTGAAGATTATATACACGTCCAAGTATTAGTTTGAAATATTGCAGATGAAAAAATCTTCAACCAAGGTTTTTTACCATATATTTCATGCTCATTATGATGTCATCCACTCATCTCACCCCACTAAGAAGGTCAGCGTTAGCCTTTGCTTGTTTGAAGAGGGGCTCATCATTTGTCATGGTGTACTGGTGTAACATCTGCTCTGTGTTTGCTTTGTACGTCAGCTGAAAATCAAAATGGATGTATTGAATGAGAGTGCACCATGAATAAATGTGAATGATAAAAGCTTTAAAGAGAAGGCCTTACGTCGCTCCGCAGTTCCTGGCTCTTCTTGGCGTGTGCCATCGAGATGTTGTCCGCCACCTGGGTGAACTTGATGCTGTCTGCCTTCTGGCGGTACTTAGTCTGTGAGAAAAAAGGAGGATTAGGTACAGAAGATACATAATATGGTGTTTTAACGAGTTAAATATGTACACAAAAATGAATAATTGTACTCACATCACTAAGCAACTCTCCAGCTTTCTTGGCCTGGGTGATGTTCATACATCCATCAGCCTCCCAGCCCACTCCTTTCATCCAGTTCAGATCTGAACGATACTGGTTCTGTGGAGCGACGGAAAGTGTCATTAACCATGGGAAATATCTTTGTTAAGCATTCACCTTTTGAATAACCTCCTGTTCCTCACCTCGCTCTGCAGGGAATAAGCCTTCTTGGCCTGCGCGACCTTGATGTCATCGGGCATGACGGTGTAGTCGTGCAGCCTCGTGCGATACTCCAGGTCGCTGGCGAGGGCCTGAGACTTCTTAGCGTGGCTCAGGTTGATCATGTCCAGAGGAAGGCTGTACTGGGCCTGGCCCTCCTTGGAACCCTTCTTGTATGCGACCTGAAGTGTTGATCATAAAAAAAGGTGAATATGGAGCATAATATGCGTGGAAAGTAACGTCTTAATGCTTTTAATTGTTGATCAAAATAACTTCTGCTTACATCACTGTTCATCTTGGACACGTGGAGAGAGTGCATGGTCTGGGAGTCGCTTACGTTGACCCCTATTGCCTTTTCCTTGTTTTTCATGTAGGACTCTTTGTATTTAATCTGAAACACATGCACAATTTCTTATTTCCATTTGCAAGCTATTCATCTGATTTTATAATCCACTCTTTTGCTCAGACGTTATCTCTGTCTCACTAAGTTTGGAGTAGAGGGTGTTTGCTTACATTACTGGCGAGGTCACGGGAAGCTTTAGCTGCTCTGACACTCAGGTCGTCCACACCAATGTCGCAGGCTTTAGACTTGCTCTTCTCCCACTCCTCCTTATACTTAATCTGAAGAGATACATTCAAAAAGTCAAGTTATAACTTAAAGAGTGAGACGTGCATTTTTAAACTGCAAAATCAGCATGTGTATGTGAGAAAGTGTGTTTACTTACATCACTGCACAAGGCAGCGTTAGCTTTGGCCGTTTTGATTTGGGGCAGATCCTGGGACAGCGTGTACTGATGTTTGGTGTTCTCATAGCCTTTTTTGTAGTTAAGCTAAAAGATACATAGAGTCAAACTCTTCAGTCAGCTCAGCATAACGTTGCTTTGATAATCAATAATCCTGTGTAATGCATGATTTTATTATACTTACATTGCTGACCAGCTGAGAGTTCTTCCTTGCCAACACTATCTCAGGTGTGTCTGTAGTTTGACGGTACTTGACCTGGTCGATGTGTTGCCTGTAGTTCTTCTACAGTCATAAAGGAAAACAATTTAAAATTATAAAAGTGTCACATAGGACAAATATTTGTACAATTGTAATGTCTTTCATATAAGGTAGTACATAAGGTAACGTACGTCTTTCAGTGGGTCGAGTTTCCTTTGACTTTTGTAGCCTGGTGTGAGGGTTGCTGGGTAGTTGTATTCACCCTGCTCCTGGTCACAGCCTTGTTTATAGGAAATCTAGGATTTACAAGAAAATGTGAGTTATATTACTGGCATATTACTTTTCATCGTTTAATTCTTGAAAATTCAAAATAAAAATGTATACAGATCATGTAGTATGTGCTTTTTGTTAGCTATAGTGAATAATATGTAAAGAAAAACCAAAATGTAAATGTCATGATAGCATTTGAATATCAAAATTGGATCCAATTCGAAGAAATTTAGCCCATTGATAATGTGTATAAATCTATACATTCTATATAACTGCAAGATAAACAATACTTACATCACTAGCCAATGTCCTGGCTTTCATGGCATGCATGGTTCTCTTATCGATTCCTGAGTCTTCATAATGGCCCTTCATGCCGCTGGCGTACTTCTCTCTATATTTGTTCTTTTAAAAATAAAGAAAAACGAAGAAAAAATAAGTATCCCAGATTCTGGACCACCCATTATTTCAACATAATTGCCCTTATGACATTTAAAGTTCATAAGTTTTAAAACTAAAAAGCGAGATCAAATATTTAAATTGTCATACTTACATCACTTGTAAACTTGGCGACTTTAGCAGCATTTTGAAACTGTGGAGTCTCACAAAAATTGATGCTGTGACCTTTGGTTTTCTCCAAGTCCTTCTTATATTCAACCTGAAAAATGACAGCAGCTGCTTGGTAACATTTTCTCATTTCATCATTGTCCTTGTCGTTGAATAGCCGGAGCTCTGCCTTCGTTATGTGCTCAATTTAAAGTGCCTGCCGTTAATCATTCACCATCACTGACATTACATCATTACTCAAGAGACAAACCTTTAATCCTAAATATGCTTTGCAGAGCTTAAAATGGCACCATTTAACATGTCAGCTTCACCACTAAAATACACACGGGAAGGATTTTGTCACCTATAAGCATTCCAGCTCTAATACAAACATTGTTCACAGACAAGTAAAAACGATTGTGATATTTCTGTGATTATCATATTCCCAAGGCTTTGCATAGTTGCTCAGGAGTGAAGCACTGTGTTCCTGTGTGAGACAACATTAGTATATGACGGGATGTCCCGTGGCCTTGGAAGTAAGCTGTAACCACACTGCAATGGCATGTTAGAGATGCCGAAAATGCAAGTAGCGGGACATCATATCTGCTCGGAAACTGACACAGTATATCCCATATTACGAGCTCTTAAACGCACACACACACACACACACACACACATTAATATCCTGCAGCCTCAGCTACTACTTTGCTCCTCCCATTCGCTGTAAAGTATGTCTTACATTTCTATCTCCCCAAACATAAATGGTTTAGTACTTTTTATGTATTTCCTTGCTATCATTTTCCACACCAGCTGTGTGAAACAGGCTTCCAGGCCGCTCCTTTGACTACACAAATAACATGCCACAGTATGTAGTCAAGAGCAAGCACAGTACAGAGAAACAGATTCTGAGAATTCACCCTGTTAAACAAAATAAAAATAATTTTCCAATCCATTTCCAGGCAGAGATTGTTATTAATCTACGAGCCTGATACTTGATCGCATGTATTCCTCCTTGCACATTTCTTCATCTATGTTTGCTTGAGCCAGGGCAACTTGAGTGTGCACACAGTTGAAAGAACACATGAGACCACTGAGCAAACACGTGGCACACCTGAGCCACACAGGCGTGACCTTTACAAAAGCTGTCATCATGACAAATCAGACACAAGAATAACTTTGTATGATCCCAGCCTGCCTGTTAAGGGCTGCTCTGTACAAACACACACTTTAGTCAGAGTCAATCGAGGGAACAATAGGGGACCACTGGAACGTGCTACCCCAACAGAAGCCTTTGAAAAGGAGAAGAATCACTGTGCCGTTTGCCCTCCTTTGTCATGTTACAAGCTTGTCTTTGGCCTGTGCATGCTCTGCAGCCTGTTCTATTCAGGGAGGGCTTAGTATGTAACAGGTTACTCTGATAGGTGTGTGAAATCTGAAACCAACAGGCTTTAGAAGTAAACTGTACAAATGGAGATTCCTGAAAAACGGCTTGTCACACCTTGAGAATCTTGAATATAAGTGAATTTTATTTCAAGGATCTTGGACAAAAAATTAGTTTTCTTGCAAATTAGTTATTGCATGATGTCAGGTGTAGGATATGATATGCATGGCTAAGGCAATCTGTCACCAGACTAGATACATAGAGGGTTATGGCAAGCACTTGGTTTGAAAAGAAATGTGTGTAAATAAAAGAGAATACCTCTTGTTCTGATGAGTCTACTTAAATCCCCTTTTTTATAAAAAAAAAAAAGATTGAAGGAGTGTCATGCTTAATCTTTGGAATACTCTTTTGCCATTAGTCAGTTGACAGTAGGTACATTGAAACAGTGAATACTGGTCATTAAAAGATGCATGTGCAATGTAAGGATTCTGACCTTATTACTGTGCCTACAACTGTGTTCGCATGGGTTGCCTATGTGCGTTTATTTGCTGTGTGTTACAAATGACCTCATAAAACCCTAAAATATACAGCAAGGGGGTCTGGGAAACATCAGCTTCGAGCTATGCTAGAGTGCTCTGGCGGTGTCTCCCCGCTTCATTTACATACAACAATATACAGGTCCACAGCCCACTCCCAAACACACATACACAAACCATTCACAGCATGCTAAACTCAATCTCTCCCAGAGAATGTCTGTGTAGATGTGTGTGTGTCTATAAATGGGCTGTAGAAAAGGTAATGTTCTCGAGAAACATCCATTCAGTATGAAAAGGGTTTGAAAGGGGTGTAGTGAGATGATACAATCAATATGTTTTTCAAAATCAGTTCAATATTAAATAATTATTTAATGTTTTGTTTAACGTTAAACCACAGCACAAGGGAAGAGCAGTGCAAACGTATTCCTTCTTCTCCGCTGTTTGAGGCACAATATGTGATTGCTGTGAGAAATATGCAGAGCTGTCTCCAGTTAGAGAACTTGGGGAAAGATGCCTCAGGATGTGTGTGTGTGTGTGTGTGTGTATGTGTATGTGTATGTGTATGTGTGTGTGTGTGTGTGCGCGCGCGTGCGTGTGGGGGGGCATCAGGCATGATCAAACAAAGCACATTCAGGTAGAGTTTGCCATCTGTACTTACCCCCAGCCCCGCAAAAATGTATTCGCCCCCGCCCTCTCCATCTCCATACAAAGTCTTCGAGGTATATGGAGTGTCAGAATGAAAGAGGCCTTGTCTAAGAGGCTAATCCTTGGGCGATTAGTCAACGCGTCTCGATTAAAAGCTGGCAATGCTGACACGCCCCGAGCCCTCAAACACCCACCAGTGGAAATGGCAGCCCACAGGTGTCCATACAATGTGTCTCATTACAAAAAAATGGGTGCTTGGAGTTGGGTTAGAGACGACTTTCTCATGAGACAGAGGAGAAGAACGAGGCAGGAGTCTGAGCAACCCTTTACAAAAGGCATGACAACGGCTGCAGAAATGCAAAAAACACAGCAACATTTATTTTTCTTTTTTATTTTTCCAATACTATAATGCCTATATGCTCTTTCCCTTGTTGGGGTTGAATTAACTATTTTCATGAAAATGTAGGAACCAAGGGGAGTCAGTAAGTGAGAGAAAGAAAGAAGTGGCACTTTTGTTTGACAGATTATCCCCTCATCAGTGGATGTTTTCTGTAAACAGTTGTTTTGAAGTGGAAGGATTGAAAGCAAAGACAGGTATTTCATCTAAACAGCCTGAGCCTTGCTTTCCATCAACATTAATACCTCATCTTAGGGGTATTATCATGCCAGAACATGCCAGCAATGACTAGAATATCCTGACTTTTACAACACTGTGCACAATCAGGTATACAGATATTTTAAATCAAAATGCACTAAGGTAGCTTGAATGCATACATAGTCAAAAACGATCTAATACAGTGAACATGTTTATTCTGAAATAGATGACTGATGCTCCCTTTGTGACATTTTTTTTACACTGCCAACATGAAAGAGAAATATAGATGCATACGAAAAAATAAAAAAATCATAAATAAACGAAATATTTGTAATGATTACATTATGTTTTCCATCGGCTTCAAACTACAAACAAAGTCTGACCAGTTCTTGTAACTACTGTGTAACTACATCACTATCGGTGGCTAATTCATCCATTGTCATTGTGAGTTTAAGCCATTTTTCTTAATCTGCTCCTAGTTAACCCGTGGCAGCTTGAGTATCAGGAAATGACCTTTGGCCCTGGGGACAGACTACTGTACTTCCTCAATCACATTCATCGTGCGCCTAACCTTGAATGAAAGCTCCAAGCGGGAGGGAGGGGGTGTCTTTGGAGACCGGACACAGAGAGGAATCGCTTACCACTTTCCCCGAGAGACCCCAATGGCGTTACACAGACGGGGGATTCATATAACAATGGCAAGAGGGAGGGCCTGAATGTTTCCTGAGATCACATGTTGTTAAGAAGATCGCGGCACTTGCCAACTAGCCAGGCAGTCCGGCTTTATGCGGAGGTCCATGGGGTGAGAACACACATGGTTTGAGTTTGCCTCTGTGTAGGACCGGGAGGAAAGAAGAGGCCTGGTAAGAGGAACCCTCCAATTCTCACTTCCTGCTTCTGCTGGAAATGTGATCTTGGTGCCCGTCGTCCCCATCAACACAGAGCACAGTGTTCACCCGGCAGCCAAGGAGATGGCATGTTCATCCGAAGGGACACCCCATCACACCAAATCAGCTTGTCATCACCCTGAAACCCAGGCTGATGTTTCCCTAATGAGCTGGGAGGGGGGCAAAGACAATCCCATTCAATCATGCCTTTAATTCTCCTGTGCCACACAGAAAGTTAGGTGATATTTCTTTCTATTGCAATAATTTTTCTAACACTGGGGTTAATAAATCTGTCCAAGTTGAATGGAAAGTTTAAGAAGTATGTCTTTGTCTGCAGCAACACAAGAAACAAACGCAATAGGTAGAGCACTAAACAGGTGTTCAACAACATACAGTAGATAGATATTTGCAGCTGATAATCAGATTAGAAAGAGACATGGGTGACGCATGGGGAGAGGCCATAATTATAGGCTAGTTCAATAGTCTTAATTACCTTTACTACCTGAAAGCCAAATCAGTGTCACTTAAAGTGCTCCTGCAGGAAAGAACTCCAGCTGACCTTGCCGTCCCTCCTTCACAGCGGAAGATGACTCACTCCAGCATACCACAGCTTATATTTGGTCAGGTAAACACATTGCACCAATAAAAACTCTCATCAGGGCTCACATGTACCCATGTTTCCACTAATAACAGAGATGTCAAATACGGTAAGACAATACCGAAGCTACTCTGGACAACTTTGCAGGAAAGTGAAGCAGCTTTTGGGCAGCAAGAACTGGTTTGTGAGGCAAGTGTGTGCTGTTGTGTGTCCATGTGTGCTTTGTGTGTTGCCAGAGCCCTAGTTTCATTGTGTATGCTCTGCTGTGTCTGGGTCAGCAGGGCTCTTGACTGAATTCTTGCCCCAGCATGAAGGAAGTTTTAACAGTGTTGATGCAGGAGGAGGAATGATTACATTATAAAAATACACCGCACCATATGTCCTAGTGAGAGATCAAACCATGAGGTGACATACAGTAGAATCTAGCAGGCCTTTAACCCCGCTTCTGCAGCTCGCAAGGTGACACAGCCTCAACGCAACTTTTGGCTTACTCATCTTCGGACAGAGAACACGATGGAGTGACTTCTTAAACAGCTAATGCTTATTCAGAAAGTCCCTATAGTTGATGGTCAAATTGGACAGAAAGACATCACAAGGGAGAATGTGTGCTTTGAAAGCCTTCAGCTACCTTAATGTCTGGTTTTCAATCCTGCTGTTGTGACCCCAGAGTTTGTTTTAAGTCCAACCAAACACATAAACAGCTGATTTTAATGATGTTCACACTCCCTTCACTTCTCCATATTTTTCTTGAAAATGTGCCAGTCAGTGCAATTAGCTAGTGTGTTTGGTTAGGCTGAAAACACGCTCCTTGGTCTTGATGCACCATTCAGCTACTGAGTGGGGCACTGTGGGAAAGGTGCCGGCAAAGAACAGTAAATGCAAATGCGGCTTTGGCAGCAAAGGTCATCAGAGCTACTTCACCCAAATACAAACACGTCAAAACCAACTTAGAGATGGCTAAAAAGCTTTTCCATACAAAGTTGCTCATTCTGGGTGAACATTTCCCACACAAGTTCCTCCTGGTAAGGAGCCAGTTGGTTACCTCGATCAGCACCTCGCCCTCTTTCTTCCCATCTCCATTTCACTCTCTCTGTACTCTCCTTGTGTCTCACAACAAGACGGAGCATGCTCACTGTAAACCTCTTGGGGGGTGAAAGGGATTTGGAGATTACTTTTATTTTGAATTCCTTCCCCTTAATGTGGCAATTACCCCCCTCCCCTTCCCTCTCCCTTACCTCTTCTCTCCTCTCCAGCAGCACAGCACAGAGTTTGTTCTAAAGCACATCTCGTTTATGTTTTGTACACAGAAAGCATTTCTTTCAGCCCCATTTGAATCTAACATTTGACGGCATAAATAGCCTGCTACTCATCAATTTAAGGTGGATTAGATGTGACGGATGAAAAAGTGTGTGCTGAATAGGAATTCCTTAGTTTGAGAAGGATAAGAAAAGATCCAACCTCCAAGTAATTACTAATAAATGTTACCTACAATTTACAGATCTACAGAATTTGGATTAAAAATGGCTTTGGAGTCACATAAATGCATTTGAAGTGTACTTCTGTTAATCACATGTAATTAAAGTTTTATTAAAAAAAATTACAAGTACATTTATTTATAAAACTTTATTTAAATCAAAGTTTACAGAAGATTGGAAAAGGAAACTGTAGGGCTGAACTTGTGAAATGTATTTTCCTTAATGAAAAAAAGTAGATGGCTAAAAGCTTTAAAACCATAACTCTATGAATCCCAATCAGACGTTTTCTGCTGCGTCATAAGCCTAGTCATTTGTGTGTAATCTTATTAAGCTGATCAGAAACTGTGTGTGTGGTGTGGTGTGGTGTGTGTACTGTGAAATCTTTTCAACATCTAAGACAAAGGTCAGCAATGCTACACTTACAAAAGTGTCTGTGATGTCCTAAATACCTGATTTAAACCATTTGTGTAACAAAACCAGCCGGGGTTGGAAGATATCTCTACTTCATTTGTGGTCCACTTTTCAACGGTCTGTCTAACCCCTCAAAAGTGACACAAACTCTCCTTGGTAAAAGAATCCCATCAAAAAGGCTCCATTTCCCTCTTTTCTTTGGTTGGAAGGCCAGTCACAACCCTCTTCTTGTCACTGAATTGTCAGAGAATCAACGCCTCCAAAATGGTCTCAACTAAACTACTTAATTGACCGTTCTTTACAGGGAGGGATTACCTGCTAAGAGGGGGCAAAGAAAGGGAGGGAAACCAAAACAAAAGAGGAAGTGAACGGTCAGTTGGAAGGAGGGTGGCAAGACACCAAAGGATTATCCCTGTCATCTGTTCTGTGATAAAAATACATCTTCAGATGTGTGGGGAGACTTTGTGAGGCATCCAAGAAAAACGTGTGCTATCAGGCACTTCGGAGGCACCCTCTCTCTAGGACAGAACAGAGGAAGGCCCCTGCAGTGAGCATTCAATATGTCCTTCAGTAGCTACAGTTAAGATACTCTGAGGACGTACAACTCTTTCCATAGGCATGCCAGGATATTCTCTCACAATGTTTGGCACAAATCTGTCCTGCTCTGTATCTTTATGTTACTTACTTTACACAGCTGCCCAGGGCTCAATCGGGCACTAAATATGTAGTTGTAATGTCATGCTGTAATGTTATAATCTGTTCTTTCCATTGTTTGCCGGGTTGCCAGCATGTTCTATGATTTTCAGTACCAACAGGGAAAGTCTGGCAGTAAAAGGAGGTTATGTGCCGCTGCGAAGTCTCAAAACCCTTTAGAGCAAAACTGTAGAACGACTAAGTACAACAGGGACTGATATAGTCTATAACCTGTACACACACACACACACACACACACACACACACACACACACACACACACACACACACACACACACACACACACACACACACACACACACACACACACACACACACACACACACCCAGCTGTGCCACTGACGTAGGTGGAGTCCAAGTATCAAGCCAACACAGGCCTTTATAATGGAGCTAGATTTATAGGTGTGGTGCCCTGTGTTCTATATCCAATTACAGATTTTTACAATGATAGCATGTTAAGTAAAATGTAGTACAAGAGTGTTAGTGCCATTGCTTTGACCTAGACATAGCAGCCTTACGAAGCCCTACTGTTTAATTTCACCATATAAGGTTTCAGCAAAATGGGCTGATAGGCTTTCTCCTCAAGGGTGCAGAGGTAATGTCAGAAATGCAGACAGGAAAGGTTTTTTTTTTTATCTTCCAGTCTGTCTTTCCCTCAATCTGCCTCTCATGTTCAGGCTTATCGCTCCATTCTGTCTTAGCTCACTCGCTCCTCCCCCATTCTCCTTTTTTTTCTTCCCCTTTCTCTCGAAGGTGCACTTTTATCTTGTATTTGACAAACAAAGGTGCGATTAAGTGGCCAGCCTTCTAACAATATTTCATTAAACTAGTAGAAATGGCTAACTCTGACTCCAGGGAAATTCCAGCTGGGGTTTTATAGGGGCCGCGGGGCAGTGGGAGGGGTTTGGTGGGAGTGAAGCATCGCCGGAGGATGAAAGTTGAGCTACATCTTCTTTTTGACGGATTGGTACAGACAGGGAAACTTTACACATTGTTTATTTGACCATGCTTTCCGTATGCACATATCATATTAAAAACCACAAGTGTTCGGGAGAGGATTCAAAAGAAAGGGGCTCTTTCCTTCCCTCAACAATACCCGAGCTGTTCGGGCTGATTTATGCAGCACAAAAGGTCTCGGCAGGGGAAGAGAAATACACACTTTCATGTGTCACTCACTAATACTCTCTAATGCCACCGATGATCTGCAGTGACACTTCGAAGCTGCCATGTACACAGAAATATATATGGACATACTGTTTGCACACACACACAGTTGCGGCTATTATCTTCCTCTGACACCTGGCGATCAGCAAACAATTATTAAGCCATCAAGCTATTCAATCCTGTTGCTGTTGAAACATAATAAAAAGGCGATGGGATGAGACTGGTGACATCATTTACATTGAAACTGTAGGAACGGCATATTTTCAAAAATCCTAACATAACATAATCTAAGCTTAATAAGAAGCATGGTTAGAAACAAGAGGCATGCATTTTACTCTTGTGAATTTAGCACACTTAGATTTAATTTGTTTCCACCTACAATTAAAAGTAAAAAAGCATGTCCTTATTGTCAGCATTATTGATATCACAATACATAAAACTGTGTGTCAGCTGAGGAGTCTTACAGCAGTCTCCATGTGACTTCACATTTGCAAAGCAGATGTCTTGATTTGAGCATACCAAGAAAATGTGTCATTCCCCCTCGACAAGACGAGGGACATGAAAATACACAAAGAAATGTAAGTTTGCAAAGTCTGCAATGTGTTCAACAATAAAACCACTCAACATAGCATCCTGAAGATTTGACATGTAGGACATCAGATTGCACAGTAAATAAAATACTATAGTTTCAGTCCAAGATGATTAGCAAAAAAACGAAGACCACCCGTGTTCTTTCTTATAAAAACTGTGACTCTCAGGTCCAATCACGAATCATAGATCAGACTGTTTATGAGACAACCTGTAAAGACCAGAGGCAAAGACTCAGCCACATGTTTTACTGCTCTGTTTGAATAATCAGGTACAAGTAAAACAAACAGCTACACAAGAGATGTTTAGCAAGGAGCTCAGGATCCAACTTGAGGTAATAAGTGTTCATTAGTTTTAATAGCATGGCTCCTGGAGCAAATGAAATGAAGACCACATCCAGGTAATGTAAATACACCTAAATCTCCTCCACTGTCCGTCATGACTAATTGTCTCACTTTCTTTACAGATTGCGTAAAAGTAAAGCAGGAACTGAAAGATTATGCCATCCTGACCCAACAGTTTGAGTTTTAGCCTAATTACAAATAGAAAACTGAACATTTACAAAAATAATTAATGCTCATGGGGGTACAGAATAAATAACTACAGTATAAAACAAGAGTGACTCTTTGATAATTCGTTTTATTTCCCTGTTTTGAAGTGCTACGCTAAGACTGCAAAGTGTTAAAACTAAAATGTGTGGAACACGAGTCAAGGATTGTTTAATCTTCAATGAAAGTTTAAAAATATTTATCTCCAATGACCCGATGGTTATGTTTTAAGCCTCTGTTAGTCCATTAGGCAGATGCTGGTGTTTGGTGTCACATCTTGATTCCACCTGAGCCCAGAGAGAGGCGGTGAGGCATGGCCCAGTGGTCCAGATGGCCCCCCCATCACAGGCCTGAACATAAACATGGCTTGGGTCTGGTTGAGGAGAGGGAGACCCCGTTTATTTATGGACATGTCTGGGTCTGGGACACAATTATAGGAAGATAGATAGAAGAGGCGAAGGACAAAGGAAACGGGGAGGGTTAGTGAGTCAGCATGGTCAGACAGTTGTGTGATCTGGCCCACCTACACAGTAGTAGCTAAATATTAGTGTATTGGCCAGGTTAAATATCCCTTTGCACCTAATGCTCTCTTATCACATTCAGTCCAATGTACGAGCTATAAAGTGAAAGATATTTTTTAAGCAGGAGGGAGGAACCTCGTTTATTTGAGGAACTGACGTCAAACGTGCCACAAACAAGTGCATGTAGCCAGAGGTATTGGCTGCAAGGCGGCAAAAGTAGAGTGAGGGTGTGAGGCCGGGGAATTCAAAGAATTTTCCTGTGTGCTTCCCGGTAAGAACCAAGCCCACTGTAGGTTTATGAAAGTATGGCCCTTTTCATCTTTGCTGCACTCTCCTCTAATATATCGCTTCAATCTAGATTTTTACAATAGGGCTTTACAGCTTAATAGCCTGGTTACAGAAACCCAGACATCGTAAGGTGTTTTTATGGTTCTTGTAGTTTCTTTATGACTGGGATAAATGTCATAGCTTCACTGTACAGTACAGGGGCAGGTAGTTTTACGGAACTAGACACTTATTTCATTTTCATAATCACTCTAGGATCAGTGATATAAACCTGAGAAGTGGTGGTCAGGATGAGAAAGCCTTGATAAGTACACCATTGGCTCTGGAATACACATACGCACACAGTTTGCACTCAAAGACCGCAACTACACTACATTGCCTCATAAACTCTGCCAGCTCATGTGTTTTCTGTTGCCTTCCACAAAACAACCAATTTGAAAAGCAAGTCACACACTGAGCCAAGCCTTATGGGAGCCTCTGTAAATCTGCAAGATATTTGTTAGTTAAGAAAGACAAATCAGTGTCATGCTGTCTTGTTACTTCTAAAATGTTTAGTCATGTAAAGGTAGGCATAATCTTGCAAAAAGTAAGATAAGGTATGCATTTGTGCTTTTGTGCTACAAAAGCAACTTTTACTCTTTTCTTGCTGATATTAAAAGTTATCAGTCATCAATGTCACTATGACAGGCGTCTTTCTCACTACAGCATCGTTACAACATCGCATAGGGCAATAAAACGCAGGCAGGGGTGATTAGCAAGGTGGCCTGACACAGCCTGCGCACGCACACACACACACTGAAGTATAAACATTACACAATCACACCAAACATACCAGCAGCTACAGCTAATTAAGACCACGCTGCCTTTTAATGCCTGTTTATATCCGACTCTTAAATGAATACTGCCCCTGGAGCTCCTTCCAAAACAGCTCAGTAGAAGAGTGCAGGAGAAGAGAAGGGAACAAGGTGATAGGGAAGGTAGGATGAAAATTACAGTAAGAAGGGAACTAACAAATCATTTTGCCCTGCAGTGCCCTAAAGGAAAGGTTTAAAAAAGCAAGGAAAAACTGTTGTTTTAAAAAGTTGTTAATTGGGAAAGCAGTTCAGCCCTAGGTTGATGGTTATATTATTGAAGCAAACCTGTTCATTAGATTATTAAAGAAGTCTACACTGAGAAAATTTGAGAAAGCAAGACCTTTGAGGCGCAAAGATTATCAAACGTGCCGGGCTGTTCCAATTTCTTTGATCTCAATGATTCAGCGAATAGGTGAATGCCAGCGAAGAAAAGTGAACTTTAATACCCCTCAATCAGAACCATGTGGGGCTTTATTGGTGTGCTGCTGCCATTCTTGCTGCCTTGGCGGGCAAGAAGGACACAGAGACCCAGGGGTTAGAGGGACTGGCCATCGCTCGCTTACATCGTTAAAGTCGATAAGCTGGCAGCTGGCAGGAGGGAAACTTGCCATCAGTAACCACCAGGTCCCCGACCACTTCACTCACATTTTCCAAAACCTTTTCTCAAACTGCTCTCAGCCTTTTCTCCCGGTTTGCCTGGTCGTGGCCATCCAGAGGACAGACCAGCTGGGTTGATGCATGGCGCCACACTTCTGGAAGGGATGGAAAAGCCCGACCTCACCTGCGAGACCTTTGCCCTGTCCTCAAGGCCACCAGGCTCTCCATTAAGCCTCTAAGTAACAGTAAACATGTAAAACTTTCCCATACCTCCCTGGCTTTACAGGCCACACAGTGCACATAATGCACTATTCATACAGTTTATCCTGATTTTAGAAATGTCACTGCAGTAACAATATATCTGGAGGTGGATAACCTGTTTTAATATGCACAGATTTTGGGACACCGGGTTTGATTTCAAGTTGTAGCTTGTATGAACTTGACTGAGAAGGTGACAGAGGCTTATACTGTATGTGTGTAAGGGAGAGACAGATGTCTGGAAGAGGCTAGGTAGGCAACGTTTACAGTAGAGGAGTGCAGGCTTTGTAAACGAACAGAGGAACACACACAAACATACGTACCCACCTCATAAACTCCCCTCCTTACACCACACTGAAACCCAAGCTTACAACAGCATCAGGCGCTAATGTGTTCCTCTTGGGTTTAGGTTGGTTTGAGAGTAGGTGCACGCGTCTATGTGTGCTCCAGCTTTGCTACAAGTTGAGCTCTAAAATTCACTTTCTCCAGCTGTACACGTCCCAACACACCTGCACCCCATTTAGGTCACTGCTATTTAAGAGCTGCAGTACCGACTGGGGGTAGCAGCATAAAGGGAAGATGTATATATGCATATAATTGCGCTAGGAGTTCCCTTGGTTTTTAATTGAAGTATTGCCAATGGTATCCCTGAGGGCCCAGTGTTGCAGTGAAGGTTCCCCCGTGGAAGGGTGAAACAGTGTTGAGCGGAGAGAAGTGGGGGTGCTGCTGTACGATGAGAAGGCCTGTAAAAGGAGCTGCTGCCACTAACAACACCCCATTAACATCAACCACAGGGAGCGAAGACACAGAACCATTAGAAATAGTAAAAGAAAAAGGCTCACCATTTAATGCTTTATTGCACTGCTGCAAACATGTGGTTGACACAATAACCAGCATATGACTTCTGAGGTTTAAAATGTGAAAAATGCAGTTAATGAACACATGTTTTCCTAATGCCTCGCTTGCCAGGTAAGTACAGAAACCCCGAGTTGATGATTAACTTGAACAGACAGAGGTTTACCTGAGAAATCGACTAGACAGATAAACATTCAGACTTCCACCTCTATCAAAAGCTCCACCTTGACTTGCTCACTCTACCCATTCTGCCATGCCTCAACACATTGCCTCAGCTTGGGAAAAACATGGACGTTTCCCTGAGGGCAAGTGAGCTCCTACTCTACCTGCCTGGCTTGGACACGTCTGGTCAGGTTCTCAGTTCCACCAGCCTTATCAAAAGCTGCTGAAGGATTTAGGTGATCGATTATTATGAAGAGATGAGTAATTTAGGAAAGCTTATACAGAAAGAGATGGAGAAGATAAGTGTTGCAACCATTCACTGCTGTGTGGCTTAGCAATTGTTACACTGGAAATTAGATTTGACGCAAGTGCTAATGTCAACAAGCTATCTATAAAGGCAAACCTCCACTTTCACTGAGAATATAACAAAAAACTAGGAGAAGAAACTGTTACGCTTTGTTTCAAATTAGATTTTGGTAATAAACAAAGGACACAGTTTATAAAATATCACAAAGGTTAGAAGGTGTGTGTGTGTGTGTGTGTGTGTGTGTGTGTGTGTGTGTGTGTGTGTGTGTGTGTGTGTGTGTGTGTGTGTGTGTGTGTGTGTGTGTGTGTGTGTGTGTGTCACATGCCTTCAAGGTGGATAAAGTTCCCTCAGTGACCAACCAAAATGGAGAACTCTGATTAGCTGATTATGGGAAAGTAGACTTTTATCAGTGCAAGAGGCTTGAATAAGTGTGTATACATAAACACAATGTCGTGATACACACCCTTACCTTGTGATTCTTACGACACATACTAAATAAAATGCAGTATGGATAAATGAGGTTAAACTATTTATAGTGAACATGTTTTGTGTGCACATGGCTGCACAACACACAAATGAAATATGTGTAAACAATTTAAGTGCAGCACATGCCATTTCCTCGAAAGATCTCTAACGGAATAACTTCATATTCATAACTAGAAATCGCATAAGCTTAAAGCAAATTGGTCAAAGTTAAAAAATGTAGAGCACACGAGAAGAAAAGGAAGAGCTCTCAAAAGAAACAACAAAAGGACAATTTGCCGAGGTCTGAAATACAGATCTGAACAGAAAAAGAACGATTTTTGTAGGTTTAACCATATGCATGAAAGAACAATCGTTGTGAATGACCACTTGGGCCTGTACGTTCCACACATAAACCTGAAACAGTAGAAGCCTACAGGAAACCAGTGGGAACCAAACTGTAATTGGCACTATACTTGAGCTATTACTGTCACACAATAATAAGTGGCCCCACCTGTTCTTTGGCCATGTCACCTGCATCTTTCTCTCATTCATTCTCAATGTTCTGCAATGCCGCAAGTTCACAGAGTGAAGCCAACAAAGAGCCAAAGGACTTGCCAAGTTTCCATATCACGATTTAAACAACCAGACTAGTTGCAGATGGTTGTTTATGGATTTGCATTGCTACTTAGCTTTTCTGTTGTTGGTTTATTTGCTGAACTACACTCCTATACATTTAAAATGATATCCTCTACTTTGCTGATTTCTTTTGTCTGAAATCTCTAACTTTGAAGTAAGGCCAGAGAGGAGTTAGGATCGACAGATGTACAAAGTGAGCAGTTGGCTTTATTGGAGTTCACTCTGGCTTTATCAGTGTCGGTACACACAGAGGCACACGGCCACTTTGATCTTCAAAGGGAGATGAGCTAGAATGAGAGGCAATAAGAAGATAATAATGCCAATCTTCATCCATTACTCCATAGATCACAGGGTTACCCGGACATGCTGAGCAGCTTTGACTTCTCTGACGGGGAAAACGTATTTCATGTTACCACATTGCCATCTAGTGATTCAACTTGGGACTAAAGATTCTCGGATTTTATTGTCATTCGTACATAGCTACAGTGTAGTTATGTCGATGAAAATCTTAGGTCCGAGGCTCCTCCAACAGTGCAACACAATAAACAGATAAAATGGTGAATACAATAGAATAGAAATAGTGCTATATACAAGTGATACATCATTTGTAAGTTGCAAACAGGTGAATGTTATGGATATTTTTAGTTCAGGTGTTTAACAGTCTTATGGCCTGGAAAGACTCGCATACATGCATTTTGTATCTTGTAAATTGTGTAACTTGCTGCAGTTAAATACCATCATACTATGTGCTATGTGCAATACATACATTACATTATATACATAAGCCATTAATAACTGTAATATATACCTGGCTGCTAAATTCTAAGAACTGTTACAGGATTTGTATTTTGGAAAGAATTTTTTCTTTTACTTTTATTTTTTTTATATTATATTTTTTTATATTATATCATAACTTAGTACTTTTTTCTTAACATAGGTAACATTAAGCTGTCTGTGGCTCTTTCCTGCTGTAACGATGGAAATGTCCCCTCTGTGGGACTAATAAAGGTATTCTACTTCTGACATGTGCTGATTGTAAAATACATGAAATGGCATCGTAACTTTACTTAACAATTTACAAATAAACATATTGAAAAGTTAAAAACAATCTGTGAAGCAGATGAAACAAACAAATGAAAATCAAAGAGTGAATAAGTGTACCGTCATATCTAAGGAATTACAAGTAGAAAACTGCTATAAGTACTACAGAAGAAATGCTCTCCCCATACTTTCTAGTCTTATGCAAGAGCAGCATCTAGTGGCTAATGCAGTCAACTGTTCTGCAGAAATATTTTGCACACCAAGAAAACAATGACACTTTGTAGTTACGTGCAGTCAAGCAAAGCGGAGAACAGAGCACGCTGATAAAATCACCACTGTACATTAAAACAGTTTAAACTCAAGATACACAATATCTAACTTTATGATGGCAAATAGAAGAAAACTGTACTATTTTATGCAAATATAATAAAACACTAAATAATCGTTACATTACAGTATGTAACAGTAAGTTAGCAGTGGAGAGTTTGAAACTATTTATCTTAAACATGTAATAATGGTGGCACAACAAACAGGTGAACAAGTCACGTACGTGTAAAACTTCTGCCAATGCCAATACTTCCCATGACTGCCAACTGACAGAAACCTGAATAACTACATATCCCAAAATCTCTTTACCTGAAACCAAATAGGTCAACATTGCATAACAAGGAAGTGCACACACACAACCTGACAGGACAAGTGAAAACGGGACTTCAAAAGTGAGCAATAGAGACCTTAACAGAAACCACCAATATTCAAAAGGAAATCAGTTTAAAGAGCTGAATCAGAAGCAGATCAAATGAAACAGGGGTTGGTCGTGTTTTTTTTTTAAATTTGTTTATTCCACACATGGCAGTTATTTTAAAACAAAACATGTACACTTTACAAAACATGTACAGTTATACTGGTTGTTTTTGTTTGTTGTTTATAGCACATGGTGGAAAGGAGCAGGGAGAAGAAAACCTTATTTTACCTGCCCCTTCTTACATAATCTTTTTTTTTTTTTTTTTAATGAAATAACCATTAAAAAGTTAAATAAAAGCAATGTTCTTTCAGTCAAAGTTGCTTACAAATACTGAAACATAAAACCAGAACACAATCAAGTCAACTTCATACTGTCTAATTACGCTTTTTTTATACATTTTCTGATACATAAAAATGTTCTTACAGCCCTTTAAATAATTCGGCAAGATTTCCACTTCTTTACGCCAACTACAGAGACACACATCTGCTTTAAAGTAGTACGTGCACACTGATGCTTAAAATGTAATTTATTCCTGTGATGCTCATCCTCTGAAATTAAAACAAATTTGTTTTATATATTTTCTGGCAGTATTTTGTTTTTTGCATAACTAAAGCCGTCTGTAATTCTATTCAATCTTAACAGCCTTGACTCAATAAATTGTTTATTTGTTTGTTCTCTAGGTTGTACATTATGCAACATTGTCGCAGCTTTTTTCTGTAATGTAATTAAAGGTTTTAAATAACTCATAGGTGTTGCCCCACACTTCAACACAATAATTTAAATATGGCAATATCAAACAAAAATACAAAATGCGCATTGACTTGTAGTCAAGCACATATTTAGCTTTATTCAACACAAAATTACTTTTGGACATTATAACACCCAAAAATCTAAATTCAGACACCTTCTCTATACTTACTCCATCTATACACAATGAAACATTCTCTAATATTCGCAGATTTGCAAAAACCATACATTTAGTTTTCTTCAACTTATTTACTTCAAACCATTAAGTTTTACCATTTATTTTTTAATACTTTCTGCCAAAATAGTCAAATCATCCCCTGAAATAAAACAATTCTCACAGATAGATAGTAGACTCCAATGAATACTCCAATGTACTGTGCAGTAGTTAACAGTCAGTAAGCAGTGGAGGATGCCGTTGTGTTTCCAAACAAGGACCCAACCCTGACCTCTAGTGGCATTGAACAAAACTGACATGCTTTCGTGACTTTAAGGTAATGTATTATGCAGTAATAGGTAATGTTGTCCTTCACAATTCATCTCTATGTGGAAAATGCTTAATAATAACATAAAACAATCGTTCTACATGTTTATATAATATTTAGAATAAATAGAGAGGGTCTTGGATAAATAGATAAAAAACAATCAGTATGGCAAAACTTGCAAGACTTTGCTAAATCTTAAATGTGTACATTATGTTCAACATTATACATTTGGAGTTCATGTTTTAAGGTTGGATGATGACATTTGTATACATAAGGCTTAGATGTGGTTTGAGGATATCCTTACAATGGTGGGTGGGTTGGCTGTAGAGTGGTTTTTTTAACCAATTTTAAAGTTGAGTTTAGATCATAGAAATAAAGCTAAGGATTAATACAGAGATGGAAACAATTAAACCTATAAAAACAAATCAATATATTGACAGACAGGTGGTTTGTTGGGGATTTAATATATTTAAAAAAAAAACAATGATGACACTTTTTATTTCTTGTTTGACATAATATCCAATCGCACTGGGACAGCACAAAGAAAACTTAAATAGGAACTTTGATTATGTACTGAGGAATTTGGCAAAGCTATACTTAATATGATTACAGAACTTTAAACGTTATATAATACTATTAATTATTATATTCGATCATGACTGACAGTGTTAATGGTTAACTGTTATTTATGTAAATACAAAGATTACTGAAAGCCCTTCATGTCCTTGCTAAGGTTTTCAATTAGCACCACAAATCTTTAGTGGCCAGAAGAGGAAATGAAGCCCAGTAAACTGATGATGTTGCTACCACCATTGTCCACAAGGGCGCAGCAGAGTCTAACACATTCACAAAGGCAACCCAAAAAACCAACCAGAGACTCTACTACAATACTGTAACCAAGATTGTTGAAAGATTGAGAGTCAAAATATGAAACAATGTAAATTAATCGTAATAAAACCATTTTATACAGCCCTTAAGTGAGTACCAACATTTTAAATCCTTTTTAAATGTGACACAAATCCAATGAAAGACCCAGTGAGGGAAATTAATGTGTCTAGTTTCAGTCTGTTGAATGAGTGATGCACTGTGTTGACAGCCTGACGTCTGGACAACTTCCAGTCGTTTTAGCTGTCATTACAGCACTTTGGCTCTGTATGCTTATCTGAGACTTTGGTCAGGGACACTGACAGCCACTTCCACAGCACGTCTAGCTGGGTTCACTTTGGTAGCTTCACCACCAAACCTACAGGCCTTCTGGGAGAGCCTTGAACATGGGAGCATCTGCCTCCCAGTCTACATGCTTTAATGTGACATTGTAATTTGTGTGCACAATCTAAACGTCAGCACACTTAATCCAGCTTAATAGCACTTTATATGTTTAGTAGAGTCTAAATTGACCTCATTCAATCTCTTCTAAACAAAGCAAATTAAAAAAAGACACGCACTTAAAGCTGTCAGCAAGATTCTTACAGATCTCCCAGCTAGCGCAGGACTACACACACACACACACACACACACACACACACACACACACACACACACACACACACACACACACACACACACACACACACACACACACACACACGTCTGAGGAGCCTGGTGGTCTGCTGTGTCCCGGGGAGGTCACACAGGAAATGTCACGCTCCTCTTCACACTGAAAATGTCTCCTTTATCCTCCCCACTGAGAACGAAAGAAAAGGGAGGAGGATTGAAAGAGTGGATCGAATGAAAAAAACAGACCCAACTCCTCAATGAGGATTGCTTACTTGTGTAGGTGTGACTCGTTGAAACGCGCTTGAGTTGCCGTGGCAACCCACACCCAGCAAAGTAAAGGCTGAATATGGTCACAGGTTCGGTGGAATGTGACATTTGTGAGAGGGCAACACAAAGGGAAGAATTTTCCCTCCAAAACGAGAGCACAAAAAAAGAACAAGTAAGGTCAGTTTGAGAGAAAACAGGAGGAGGAATATCTGGTATTTAAAGCGTTGCAGAACAAAGTTTTTTTTTGTTTTCCTTGCAAGGAAGGCCAAGAAGACACCTGACGATCCATCACCATAAAAAAAAACATATGGTAGTGAGTGCAACGTTTTGGCCTGTTCTGAGCATATCATATAAATCACTCTTGTGTGTATCCATAGTGTCCTTGAAGGGAGGTGGGTGATGCATGCAGCCTTTCTGTGGCTGAGGAAGTTTGAATGGAGTGCTGTCTGTCGGCGTCCGGGCCAACAGAGATGCCCCTATACTCACTGTGTGTCTTTGCTGTTTGCTCTGTGTGTCGAGGAGAGGCATGTTGGGAGAAAGACTATGTCCTCTTCCCGTCTTCCTTTCGCCTTTCTGTGATCTCCATCTCCCCAATGCTCTTTCTACTTAATTCCTGCAGGGCTGTACTCACACAGGAGGTCAAGGAGAGCAGGGATAGCAGGATTTAAAATAAAAATTCAGAGGAAGTGTGCCAGATTTGAATCACCCAATAGGGAAAAAAGCGGGCCATGAGGCATGGAGTTAAGTTAAAAGATCTAAACACCAGGTGCAGAGAGAGGTTTATCAAAGAAGACAGGCTTTAAGAGTCAGACCCAGAGGCATCATTTTAAGGAATCCCCCACTCATGTTCACCACTTCCTCTAAAGCCTCCCTGCCACACTCTCACTTTAGCAAAAGCTGTCTCAGCTTCCCACTTCCTGATAACTCCCAAAGCAGGATAACACCCTCGTCTACACACACACACATATATAAACACACACATGCCACCCTCTATGCAAGTTGTGGTTTCCCTGTAGGAAATCAGCAATCTGCTGCCATTACCCACCAACATTTACCCGCCCCCCCTCTCCTCTCTCTCTGCTCCCTTACACCCCCCCCCTTGTATTTCCTTACCACCCCTGTTTAGACAAAGCATCTTTCTCTCATGAGCATCATTAGAGAGAGAGAAGACAACTGTTGGTAGGCTAGTAGAAAGAGAGCACCACACAACAAGGCAAAGGAAAACATAAATAGCTAATTCGTTTTTAACATTGGTCTGTTGTCATAGCATCACATAGGTCCCTAGCTGTGTGTATATAGCTTGATAGGCATGCTACTCTGTTGTGAAGAACTGAAGGCACTTGTACTATGATGGGAGCATTGGTCACCTCTGTTTGGCATCTTGACAGTAAAAGGTCTAAGTTCATGTATTCAAATGAATTCCTAAATCTGAAATTCAAAACACTGCATAAAAAAAATTGTATAATTCAGGGCAAATTCTTACCTGTTCATAAATAGACATGTTTTGATATGTAATTCCTTAAACAGGTTCCCAGAGAATCTGTCACAAAACTTAAAGCCAAGAGAAAATCACAAATGGAGGGGAAATCACCAAGTCGCTGAGGAAAAGAAAACTTTACACAGTGCTCCCAGCTTTTCAAAACCTCTCTCAGTCTCACACATAAACACATAGGCACAAACACATACACCTAGAAACAAAGGTGCCATTTACTCAGGAAGGGTCAGCAGTTCTCTCCATCAGACAGGGGCTTGTTCTTGGTCAGAGGCTGCTGCNAGGGGACTATCGCTCTCAGGCAGGCCTGTATTAGCATGCCTGGGGGCCTGATGCACATGTCTGTCACAGGGCCAGCTCCAGCTCAGGGCCACAACTCAGGGGCGCTGCTTCAACATTGTCTCAACACTTTATGAGGTCATTTTCCAGCACTCGGCTTGCTTCATTCAGACTAGGTTTTTACCTTCAAGATGCAGACAGAGTTTGGAAAGAGCGTCTGTTTAGTTTGAAGTGTGTATGATACTTGATTCACATAGGTAACAACAAACATACGCTAATCACCCTAGGTCTTGGTGATGTAGGTAGCTTAATAAGTATCTGAATATGGTTAAATGTAAGTTTAAAACAAAAGAGAATACAGCGGAAACTTAATGCAAGGAATTGCTAGTGATGAGAAAGTTCTTAGGAAATGTTGAGTGGAGTAAATACAGGGTTGTTAAGTGACTCTGACCCTGGTGTGTGTATATGGCTCTCTACTGCGGTTCACCACAAGCATATCATATAACAGCTCAGCCAGCACACTCAGCCCTGAGAGAAAGCAAATTCTTGCTTGGCCATTTTCAGCTATGGAAGACATAAACAAACATGTAAAAAAAAAAAAAAGTATGTCTGAAAAGTTTGAAAGATTCCGGCTGCTTGGATGCCTAACAGTCAGAGAAGTGGGTGTAGGAGAGTGGGCTTGAAGGGGTGTATCTGTGTCTGTATGGTGCTTCAGCACAGGGGTGATGTTGGCTGTGTGCAGGACAGATGCTGGGCAAGCGGGGTCACATCAACAGACATGCTCCCGCTACACTGTTCAAACGACAAAAGGAGGAGGAGGAAGAGGAGGCAGAAGTTGGTAGAAGAGGAGTAAAAAAAGCCCCAGTGTTTAGTCAAGGCCTGCTCACTGACACAAAGTCTGTCTTTGTCTGCCTCCCAGGGTGCCAGATAAAGGAATTCTTGTGTGTCGGGGGCTCTGACCGAGTTTATTTGACACTTCAGCTCCTTTTGTGAAGCAAGTGTCCCACCGTCAATGCTGGCCATGAGAGTCACTTGGCATTAGACAGAGGGTCCCTCTTCAGTGGAGAAAGGGGGTCTTGTTTGGAGAAGATTTTTAATGGAGGGGGGTGTGGGGGTTGCTGGGTCGGAGGAGAGGGGGTGCTCGGTCTGTGCTTTGCGCTGTATACAGACATATAGTGGGGCTCTGTCCCCTGCCCCAACAATAGATGGAATTCTTCATTACTAAGGAAGTGGACGTTATTGAGGAGTGAGAGCTGAAGGGGTGTAGGAAGCTCCTTCATCAGATAAGTTGCATGAACAAACAACTGCTTGAAATGCAATGCCACAAGTATGCTCAATAAAGATGGAAATGCTTACAAGCTGAACAGGCACAAACACTTCTCTCATATGATCCTGACTTTTTAGGGTGCATCGTCTAGAGTTAACATGCACCTGCAGGTTCCACATCATCCATTTCTTTCTGTGTTTTAAGAATAAACATGCCTTGTGTCAGGTAGCAGCAGCTTGCTCTACTGACAGTCACTTCACATTGAAGGCCCTCCCTGTGGGCAAAGTTCTGGAGACAGATTTACTCTCACCTGAATGGAGTCACTGTGGGAGAGGTGAGTGGACTGCATGTTGCTTTCTATGGTCACTGTATCCACACTGTTCATTTACTTTACTGCACCTGGCCTTTCATAACTTATTATAGACCGTGGCTTCGTGAATAGTATGTGGTCACCTGGGACTGCAGGTGTATGGCAGGTGAAAAAAGAGCTCAATTTGAAAATAGAGTATTCAAGTCATGTGTCAAAAATACATCGAGTACTTTTGAGGGTTTATAACGGAGCAGTGCTCTACCAATCAACAGGTGAATCCAAATTTGACAGGGCTTTTGTATGAACACACCCCCTCGACAGAAACCGTTCAGACTAACTAAATAAGTGTTGTCCTAACTGGATCTCATCTCAAAGGAGTTTGATTGTTAAGAGTGATTTGGTTGTGAATATGTAGGCCAAATGGGTGTGTGCTGAGATAATGACAGAACCTTTGGTCAAAACAGACACTGTTCAACGTTGTTGTTTCATTTGTGAAATAACAGCGGATACAATGAAGTTAGTCCTAATTTGGTACCCTTTGGAACATCACAGAACAACCTGACCCTTTTTTTACAGCTTATAATAATTCAATGACAACATTAAATATGACAGAAATTAAGTAAACATTTCAGTGCTCAAGGTAGGTCATTCTCTTACCTGCAGGAGGAGGAGATGCGTTCTGTCAGTATCCAAACAGCTGGCCATCTGCTGAGCATCGCTCTCAAAATATATTCCAGGATATTCCTTTCGTTGTGTCAAAATCCACCGCAACAAATATCGTTTTTCAAATCATATCAAAGAGTTAGCCAACTATGACACTGGCCACACGCGCGAAGTATCCCAAGAGACTCGTCTGTCCGACAAACGGCTGGTCCAGCGGCAGGACTTAGGCAGCAGGAGAAATGTACACCACTCATCCCGTGAAAGAGACATTATTTCCTCTTATCCTAAAAGACGATATACAACTCCTGCGTTGAATCCATCAGCTGCTGCCATCAAAAAGTTTAAAAAAGAATAATAACAATAACTCCTCCACGTGTGTCAGTGCTGTAACAACAGCATTTAATCCTCTTTATGCGCCAAAAGAACCAATGCGTAAAGTGATTGCTGCTTTGGTAAATCAAGCAGATTGATCGGTGTGGTTATTTCCAAAAGGCAGTAAAAGTAGCCGGGTTATCCTTGGTCTCCAGTGCAGTGATGGTCCCTGCTGGAGCTCCAGCTAGCGTCTCTATAGCCGGTACTACGATGCGCTCCTGTGAAGAGCCTGAGCAGCACTGAGCCATAGTTGGAGCAGAGCAGCGCAGCACATGCTGCTCTCAGCCAACGTAGGGGCGCAAAGCATGATGGTAAATGGAGTTGATTTTGTATGCTACCTATTTCTTTTAGATCAGAAGTAAGACATTCGATTAAAATTAAGAAATGCAAAACAAAATTAAATACAAATAAAATATCATATCAAAACAAGAATAGTGCAGTAGAGTGTAATTGACCCTACTGTATAATTTGCTTATGTGGGAGGGTGAAACATGTTTGCCTGTGAGGGAAAATGTTCACTTCACACACAGAATTTGAACCCATGTTAAACAACCCTGTTTACTAATACAAAAAGTGTTTCTCCTGGAATTTTGACTATACTTTTTGAGGATTTAAATTCAATTAATTGTAATATTGGCATAATTGCACAATTTATTGTATTACCTGGCTATAATAACCTAAGTAAATAATTATGTGATGAATATAGGCTGGTATAATAGTGTTGTATTGTGCAATCACTCATCTGTCAGTTTGATCCCAGGTTTGCGTGTGAGCCCGTGTGAGCCGTGTGAGTGAGTAATACTGATCTTCTATCGCTGTGCACAGATACAGGGATGTTGGTGCCTTGAATCACCTTCCCATGAATGAATCTCTTGTCTTTCTTACCTCACTTTCATGTCTTAACCACCTCCAGGCTTGCTTGTATTTCTGGGATCATAGCTTCCCTTAAAACTCAAGAAAAGTGGTGGATTCCCTGGAATGGACTGGAGCCTCAAAGACTAAAATCAGAAAGGAAGTTATATTAAATTAAAGTGTTACTCTGTGATTGTGTGTTAAGACAAAACATGTTGTGTTATAATAAGACAATTAGATTTTACTATGAATAAAATATTTTGGAAAAAGTACACTGAGGAAAACATTGTAAACATACTTTAAATGAGTGTGTGAATTATGGAAGTCTTTGATAAAGTGTGGCTTAAAATAACCTCTTAAAAAAAAAGACACAAATAACAGAAAATAAATGGACAAAAAAAGTGATCCCCATCTTGGGCATATCTAATATTTTCTATACACACTACATTGTATCATCCTATCATTAACTTTTCACTATGAATTAACATCTTTCTAAATACTGGCGTAAATGTATTGAACGTCAAAGTGGTTTACCTTCCACTATACCACTGTTACTGATCTCCAGTCACATGACGGTGTGCATTACACTTTAGGGCAGGTAAAGCTCCACTCCACCTTTTTCCTTTACTCCCCATTTGGCCGTGCTCCAGTACAATCCTGGAGTACCTGAATTGCACGCAATTCTGTCAATTGCAGGTACTTGATTGCTTTCTTGTGTGCTGGGGTTGAAAGTTGCTGGAGGTTTGTGCACACAGCATTGCGTGACTAGAGCTGGGGATGAAAACACAAAGACATTGTTTTCAGTGATCAAACCCCCTTTATAGTAACTCAACAGCATTCCTGTCTCGCATTCCTAAGCCACCGCTGCTGTGAGAAGGATTTTTTTCCTTTTGAGAAAAAGAAAGAAATAGAAGGTTACACATTTGTATCTGGTTCACTGTGTTGACCTCGCTTCTTCCACAAAAGCCATTCTGCACCCCAAGCTCATTAATCATTAATCAAGGCTGAATTAAAGTATTAGCAGAGGCAATTGTCTTGCTGAGGTAATTAAGAGGTAATGATCTCTTATCTAAATCGAGGTGATGAATGTAAACAGTGGAGCGGCAATCCTGCTTTCATCTTCAGCAATCACTCCACCTTGAAACTAAACCAATTGATTTAAAAAATGATTATTTCTCCATGTGTGTACATAATGCACGTGTGTCTGCATGATTGTATGTGTGCAAATGAATACTTTGTGCATCTTCCTCCTCCATGTTTCTACTCACACTAGTGTGTGTGCTTGGGTATGTGCTAATGTGCACACAAATGTTTTCCAGATTGGTGTGACAAGGATAATCATATCCAGAGAGCACAAAACTATTCTGAACACAGCTCACACAGATGGGCGGAAAAATAAAGAATGCATCAGGGAATCCAGGGTGAGCAAGGCTGAGAGAGTGAAGAGAAAATGTAAACATTCTCAAGCAGCAAATTGCACAAATTGCCTCGCATGCACATCAAAGGGCACAACTCTAACATGTGTGATGCAGAAATATATAAATGCATATGTAGCAATATCCTCTCTTCAAAAAGTCCATGCAAGCAGTGCAGTCATCACCTGTTGGTTGTGTTAAAACAAATCTAATATTTACTGGAAGCAATGACCTCTACAACTGCTGCTTCAACATACAACACATAGAGAGGACAATGGAGTCAGTCATATCTCCAGTGTTTGCTCTGAGAGTGATTAAGACTAGAGGACATTCATTACTGGCCTGGCTCAGACAGAGAGGGGCTTCAGAGCAGAGCTCTTGTGTTGGACTGTTTGGATGTCCTATCCCCTTGTATCTCTTTGACTACCTCAAACACAAGGCTCTATTCAACCAGACTGGGAACAAATGTTTCCTTATGTGGCTCTGAGTGCCCAAAACCCAGCGACAGGATAGAAAGCAAGAGCCTATGAGACCAAAAGACAGAAGGTTACAATAATGCAGGATACTAGCGCTATTTAAGTAATCAGCTCATCTTAAAGTATGATTCGCATTATTAGGTGTGTGTATGGGGGGTCTGATGTCATGGAAACCAAAAGCTAGATGAGACATGAGTATTTCCTTCTAACAGAATGCCTTTCTGCTGGCATGGCCCCCACCACAGGCTCAGTAGCCTGCCACACTTGATTTCCTCCTTTTTTTCCCCACTGCTCCACTGTTCACACAGGTGTTATTATTTCTACATTTGACTGGAAATTAATATGGTAAATATAACCCAGGAAGCCTGAGTTTGGTTTCCGAGCAGCTTATGTTATTTCATGTTCCGCCTGCTGACTTCCTTTGCCAATCCATGGGAACGGGCAAAGTGAAGCTAAACCGGGGTCAATGCAAGGTTTCACAGTGGCATGAGTGAAGATTACTCAAGGGAAAACGGTTTAAAAAAATGGCCCATGCCTGCTCTATACAATGAGACATAATGAGACATAATGCGCTGTGTACCCTTTTTTTATAAGGGTAAGGAGCTAATCCTCTTGTGCTATGAGACTGATAGGGTTGGAGTACTTCCAGCACCTCAGGGTGCCAGATCTTTGCAAGGGAGGCTTTCTCAAAGGAGACCATGTAATCAATGACCCCCTCCCCAACCTACTATATTAGTCTTAACATAGTAGATTATAATGTCAAGTTTTGTGGTTAAAGTGTAATTTTTTTTTAGCACTTGTCATTTCCCGTTATCCCTTGCTGCCTTCAGGCCTTCCCCCTCTTGCCCCGCATTAAGATGTCAAACTGTAAAGGGGTTCTCATGTTTACTCAAACATGTTTTCCCACTTAAAAAGAAATTAAATGAACTTTTGGCCTGGACTGGCAGTGCAGTACCACTGACATGACTCATTCCTCCTTCCTCCCCAACACTCTCTTACACTGAGCAAAGGGGGAATTTCTTTGGACAAGCAAACCCTTCCTGGAGCCTTACCATAATGTGACCATGAGAATGTTTCAGCCTGCAGGTGCCTAGGTTTATTTGTAAAGGAAAATAAAACATACAAAATAACTAACTTTAAACAGAAATCACCTTAATTTCCTACAGGATAAATACTACATACCACCCTGGCATGCATCTGTCTAACTGCATGCGTGTCATTTTTGAAAGTTTGTGTGTTTACAGGACATACATATTGGCTCCATTTTACCCGTTTAATCTTGTTTTAAAGTGTAAAGTTTGAAAAGAAAACATGTAAATGTTAAGGGTTTAAATTAGGGATCTACTGTGAGGAATAAAATGAATATCTGCTCTGTATGCTTTTCTAGGTGTGTGTGTGTGTGTGTGTGTGTGTGTGTGTGTGTGTGTGTGTGTGTGTGTGTGTGTGTGTGTGTGTGTGATCTCAGTGGCAGGCTGTGTGTAGGCAGCTGGGAGTGTGGCTGGGCTATGCGTGACTAGGAGAAATACACCTGTCTCCAAGCACAGGTACGGAGGGGGAGCCGGCACGCAGAGGCCTGCCAGACGAACAATGCTCCCTATTGTACCTGCGCTCTGACTGCAGACACTCACAGGAGAGGAGCCCTGAGCCCAGTGTGTGTGTATAGCTCTCTCTCCCTCTCTTTCACTCTCTCTCTTCTTGCTCACACACACTCACACGACATACAGAGTCAAATTATTTATAGTACACATATTGTGCTGACCGCAGGCGCCCTGGGCTGAATCCCCAAAACTCTGCCTTTTACACGCAAGCTGCCAATCATAGCTGTGAGTGACAGATTTGACTTCCAATCAAAGAGAAGAAACAAAGTACTGAAAAAGGACACAGAGAGTGTTTGGTTTTAAGCGTTATTGGTCTATGAACACTTTGCATGAATGTCATTATACAGTATTTTATGAAATGCAGTGTATTATATTTCCTCAGTTAATGGCTGTTAAACAGTCAAAAAGTATAACATTGTTGTTGTTATTGTGAGTATTTAAAAGTTAATAAGGACACTACTCTTCAGATATTATCAGTTTCACAGAGGTAACTAATGTACTGTTAATGCATATAATAATAATAATAATAATAATAATAATAATAATAATAATAAAGAGCTTTAAATATAAACCCCTGTTGTGGCTATTGTTAAGTAATCTATTATCAGTGTTATACCAGCCTAAGATTTTCCAGGCTTTTTGTTCTCGGTACAGATAAGGCAACCTTGAGATGGAGAGCCAAGATACTGTAGATGTAGAGACAGCGGGAGACAGACAGAGAAAGACACCCCAAGAGAAAGCAAGAGAAAGGTCGCTTGTCTGTAAATCACTGGGGCTCTCTCTCTGTGGCTTCAACTACAAAGGCTGAATCTCATTTTGTCTTGATTTGTTGGCTAATTATGAAGAAAAATGAACATGGCAACCGCAGAGAGGGTCGGAGACGAGAGGGAATGCCAAACATCTGCTTTCAGGAGTTTTGGTGCTTGGTTGATCTTGGATAGACACAAGTACCCCTTCTGTCAAACAGGAACTCCAGCTGTTCTACAGATGGGGTCAGTTATTTGGTGTAAAATGTGTGGGCCCAAAAAAGTCAAAGCCTCTTTGATCCATTTTCTAGAACTCACACAATTATTTTACACCTCTCTTACAGGGTTACAAGGTGACTGCAGTGAGACTGCATCGTTTAGTGTGTGTTTGTGTAACACCAGTGGTATCATGAATAAGTGTGTGTGTGTGAGTGTAGGTGTGTGAGTGTGTGTGCTCACTGACTAACGCAATACAGTCTTCATAAAGGTAGTATTGTTAAGTTGCGTGCGAAGCTCATGCTTTAGGCTTTGGGTCCCCGCCCACCCCTGTAAACCACGGCCTTTTTTTCTTCTGCTTTTTTTCCCCTTCTACACCTTCCCCTTTCTTTTTGTTACAGGTAAACATTTGATGTCCGCACGCAATCCCCAGAGAGTCTCCTCCCCTTGTTCTCTCCTCGGCTCCCTGGCTTCCACTCAGCGTTACTCACACTCTCTCTCACAGACACACGTACACACCTCTCTCTCCGATATGCACACACAGACACGCTACCCTTCCCTCCCCATTTTTCTGACATTCCTCTCCTCACTGACTCAGCACCTGTTTCCTTTAGAGGTTATGAAGTTTCTTTCTCTGTTGCTGAATGACCGACAGAACTTTTGATTGACTGGAAACACTTGTCCACTATCACGCTTCACTAGCATTCATCTAGTCATGGCTCTTATTTGCACTCAAAAATTCGCTTGGCACCATTTCTTATAGCCTGGATCCCTGTGTACTTTTATTCAAAAGAATGCCATTATTGTGAGAAACAAAATGGTTTTATTTAATCAAATGAAAGTAACCCATGACAAAAAAATGAAACTAAAATCTAACCATACTGATGTGACGAATCTAAACCAATTACCTCCTGAACTCAGAATTGTTCTTTAACAACAAAGGAATAGAAAAGACTGACAAATTAAATCAGAAATACAATCAAACAAAACTTATTTCAAGTATCCAGGCAGACAATGCATCTGCCTGGGCTTCCTCTAGCACTTCCTCAAACTTTGTGGGCTTTAATAATTCAGAAAAGCTGGACATTTCTGAGTTAAAGACTCCCTTTTTAAGAGTATGCTTTTCTGAGGGTGCTAATAGGAAAGAATTGAGTAAAAAAAAAAATGAATACAAATAGAAAAAGTCCATCAGAAACACTCTGCACACTTACACACACACACACACAATGGTATACTAAAACATACATATACTTTCCGTAAATATAATTCACAAATACAACAATCTACCTCCTTTTCTGAATGCTGCTCATTGTTTACAGTCCTAACAACTTGAAACGGCAGTATAGAGTACAAGTTGAAACAACACCACAGGATTGTTTCACAAGTAGCCAGTTTAAGCTAATGGGAGCTAAATCAACATCAGATAAAAGCCAATTAGTTCAGAAATTGCATTTTGCCTCTGACTTCCCATATGGAATGTTCACCTGCATCGATCTAATGCCTGATCTTATGGGATTGGTCGATACTACTCTGACTGCAAACAGAAACCACAATGCTTTCGATTGCCAAAATCTTGTATCTTTGCCTACAGATTCTTCATTAAAAAATAGAATCTCCTTGTTTTTTAAAAGATTTTCACCATTCACTAGTACTGTGTTGTTGCTTAAAATGCAGCTTTTAAAGCGTCCAGGAAGACAAAATGTGTGTACATCCAAAATATTTGTTGGTGCGTGTGAATGATTGTGATCTAACAGATGTTAAACACTAAGAGAAGGTAATAAAACAAGCCCACATTTGGTGTGTGAACTACAGCTCTGTCTTTCCAATGCCAATCTCAGTCACGCACATCCCTCAAGCTGCACTACAACAGTTACTGCAAGACTGAGGGGAGTTCTGACTGGTTCTGACACATCAAGGGCAATCATCGTGTCCAAGCACAGAAACAACTAACTTCTCTGCCAATGTTACCAGCACCACATATGATTTCAATCAGAGCTAATTAATCTATGGGCAAAGATGGATTTCTTTCAGCCCGTTAACAATACAAAACACCCACTCACGGATTCATGTCAGCACAAATACTCATGTGCTGCCTATTGACAAACCCAGACATGAGGGTTCAGTTAGGGAAATTCGGACTGCATGGTAACCAAACATTATTCCTGTATAATATTCATTAAGATTGAGACACATAAGCATAGATCATGGCTTTCTAAGCTCTGGCCTTCTAGTCAGAGCTGAGCATGTTTTGTTTTTATATTTCTGTTGTCAATTCTTGTCTTTTCTTTCTTATGTTATTGTAGTGTGCTTTTATTACATGTACAGCACTTTGGCTCGACCAAAAATCGTTTTTAAATGTGGTCTATAAATAAAACTTGACTTGATTTGATTTGAAGCTTGAAGTTCCGCTGAGTCCTTCCTGTACTCTTTAGAAAAGTCATCAGACCAGAGGTCGCGTTAACCGAGTATTTTCCGTCTATAATTTAGAACTTAAATTTCCCCGCAGCGGGTTTCTGGTATTATGCCGTGTTATGCATGCCCGCCAAAAATAAAATTATATATCGTTTCCAAACCTAACTTTGCCGAACAGATCAACAAAAGTATTTGCTTTACGCTGTGCGCGCGTCCACCCCCCAGTTGACAGTTCACGAGCGTGCAGCTAAAAAGTCTAGCGCAACCTCTGCATCCGACTGTACAAGAGGAGACTCCAATGCAGGCATAATAGCAATTATTTCAATCCCTGCATTGTTGTGTCTCCTATAACAATTGTGGCCGCAGCGCTCTTTGATTAGGGGCTTTTCGCTCTCTAACCAGCCCAATTAGCGGCCCAGCTGAGGTGGAGTGTATTATTAAAATACAAACAGTTACTGTACCAGCCCCCATTGGTAAGGTTATGTTAAATGAATATTAGATTTGTTGCGCCTACAACAAGTTACCTATTGTTGTGTTGGCCTTCTGCTGCTCTGGAAAAGCCATTCAAACAAGATAATCTGTCTACGTCTCGTCGTTGCAGCGCACCGTTTCCCTGTACACGGACGAAGTGCTGAGACAAAGGGACTGTTTGATTGGGAATATGAAGCAATTGGTGTGTGAGTACAAAAGGGATACTTTTTACAGCCTCCATTGTTTGTCATTGGACTCCTTGATACAGGCACACTGATCCCATTACAGAGACTCAATTTCACTAATTTTAATACCTCACATTTTCTGGTATTTACATTTTGTAATATCTACCCCCATTTCGCTGTTATTCTGTCTATTGTTTCATGCTCAGTTAATCTCTTTTCACCTTCCCCTTTGGAACAATTGCTTTTGTCCACTTAAAGCTGAGGGAAGTCCTGGATATACTGTAAGGTGTGACAGTTGGGCTGTGAATGAGCTGCATTGTCCTTTCTTACACTCCAAGGTGTACACGAACAACGTGGCGATGTAGCGATGAAATACGAGTAAATACGTTCACTCTGTAAATACGTTCACTCTGTAAATACGTTCTCTCTGAAAAGGTCTACCACATGGCTGCTAAAGGAACCATTGTTCATGACCCGGATTAAGTGCTAAACAAACATGTGTACATTATTAGTAGGATGACAGTGTTGTATGATGAAGTAATTGGTTTATTTGTACTTTTATAAGTAATTAGTAGTGTTTTTTTTTTTTTTTAGAAGCAGATATTACTGGTTTGCTCCAACACTTTTACACAATGGCTTTGTTTTGACACTCTTACCGTAACATGTTAACAGTAGAAAATGTCACCGCAGACAGAAACAGTCAAGTTTGGGGTGGTGGGGGGAGGGGTGTTGCAGTGCATAGCGTGTGTGTCACTTTCTCTCCGGTCATGCCAGGCTGCTGTTTGTAAACAGTACAGCTCACACTCCAGCCAGCTAATGACAGGGTTGAGCTGGGATACAATGGTGGCTTCCGGGCACGCTCTAAAGAGAAAAGAGCAACACTGACAAAGCAGCTTTGAAATGAAAACAAGAAGTTCATAAGCTACAATCAAGTAAACATTATAGCTGTCTATTTCACGTTGGATGTATTTGGGACAGTTGCTGAACGTTCCTTCACACATGCTATGCAGTCGATGGGCCAGTTGGTAGTTGGATTTAGTTAATCTGAATAAACCAAAACATTTTCGTGTAATTGCAAGAAATAAAAAATCCTTCCTCTACATTTATGGCTCATTTAGTTTTGTTCATAGTAGCTCTAACAGCTGTGCGCTAGAGTTCAAGAACTCAGTGACATGTCTAGAAGAGCTAATTCAGCAGGATCATCAACAGGAAATACTCTTATAACTATCAGGAATCTTAAAGCTGTTCAACCCACCCACAAGGCTAGAGTGTTGGTGTTTGGTTTGCGGTTTGTTTGTTTGTATTAATTGCCAACACAATTCACTTGTGCGTTTGCGCAACATCATAATAGAGGGATGCCCTTCTTGTTTCCGTGCAATGAAAAAACAACCCCAGGTAAAACCTCTAACAACCACTTCAAAGGAACAATAAAGAGATTATCTGACAGGAAAATCCAGTATGTTTAGCATTGACACGTACAGTATATCGTCACTAATGCCCTCGTACCTGGCATTACATTGAGATCACACTTCACAATATGTTGTTTGTAGCAAGTCAAAATAACCAGTCAAGAAAAAGGATTGTATGTGTGACTACCAAGCCATGGAGCCTCCCTTTGATGTGTGAGAATGGTATGCTGAGGTCTAACTTCCCTTGCTGACACTGACTCACTCAACTTGGAGCTAGCGTGACAGACGAGGCAGGTTAATGTGTTCCCCCTCGAGAAAAATACAATGAAATACGACTGCCTGACTGTTGCCTTAAGGCTGAGGAGATGAAACGCGGTGGAAAGATACTTCCCTGTAACATTTGGGGAGTTGTATTAGCGAGTCCTTTGAATAAAAAGAGTAGTAATTACATGGTTTATCTCGTCTTTGTATTTAAGAAGTAAGAGCAATTACTGTGATGTACCACATTTTTGTACGCACATTATATCCCATTTTAGAAAAGTATCATTACAAGCCCATTTGAATCCTCAAGTGGGAAGATAGAACACGCTGAGCTCAGTTAAAAAAGCCCTACGAGTGTCTTACCTTTATGTCCCCACTAACTCCACATCATATGAGTATTCAGGTCCTTACTGGATACAAGCCTGATGTTGGTTTTGGCTGTTATTCATGAGAGCACAAGCTAAAAAGTGCAAATATTTTAAAAAGATAAATCTGAAGTGATAACTGATGATTGATTGTGAAAAGAATGATGGAACAGCACATATGACATGTCTGACCCTTAAGACAAACAGCAGTCTAAGTCAACCTTAGCCCTGGATCTGTACACGCATGTATAAACTCTTCTGTTCAAGTTTCTCAGACAGCTGTCAAAGCTCTGGAAAGAAAAGCACATTAAGGGAAATATTGTCCGATTGAACAACAGTGCTAAAAGTGTTCACTTAAAGCAAATTATTTAATCTATCTATGGATTCTTTAAGATGAATGTAATGCGACATGCAACACCAAAAACAAAAGTCCAACAAGCTCAAAGAAGTAGCTCTTTTCTAGGGAACACAAAAGCGTGAAAAAAAGGCACTCTGGCAAAGAAGTTAAAATGCCTTTATTAAAAAGCCATTTCATGGTTAACATATATGAAAACAGACAATTCTTGCACAGGGTAAAATAGAGATGGGTTAAAAACGGTTCTATGTTTTTAATTCCACTATAAAAATGCCATCTGATGTAAGACTTTGCAACATATTTCACATCATCTGCAATAGACCCAGAGCACATTACTGTGCACCCGTATAGCTAGACGATGTGGGTTTGTGTAAAAAAGCAAAAACATAAAGAGTGGAAAGCTTTTCAGAACCATATCAGCATTATAATCACTTAATGTTTATTTAGTAAAAGGTGTAAACCGTGCATAGTTCCTGTGGTTGGATCACTGCATGCGTGGGGAACTCTTTAGGCAAAGCATGGTGGTCCTGCCAGATTGAAGCGAAGGGGCTATAGAGGATCTGAGGGCGAGGGGAAGTGGGTAAGTTAAGTAGTATGTGGTGGTGGTTTGTAGAGTTTGGATGATTTGTTCTAAGGGGGCAAAGTATGTGTGTTTTGGAGTGGTTGATGAGGGCTGAATGGGGCACTTGTTGAAAAAGGAGATTTTGCAATACAACCACTGCTGGTGGCCCCTTCCTTTTTTATTATTGTGCATAGTATCTCTTCTCACAGGAAAGCAGAAACCAGGGGGACCAGGTTTAGAAAAAAGGCTTGTGATAAGATAACAAAGAAAGATCCAGCCCGTTCCTGAAAAATAGTAAGCCCACCCTAAAGACAATACACTCATAGTGGAGCACACACAAAAGGAGTTTCGACACAGCTTAGTTTGAACTCTCATCTCTTTCCATTGACTGACATTTATAGCACCAACAATAGACTGTTAACCTCACAGTAGCTCTTTATGATAGAGAAGGATCTGGGGTTTTATTACAGGTAACTGTTGAAATGACTACCCATTCTTCTCCCCAGCGCTGCAATGTGTGATTTCCGCCTGAAGTCCAGAGTCCGCTTCCAACACACTGAGGATGACGGAGGAGATTTGATCACCTACTGAACACCTGACAGCGCTGATTGCCAGGGACAACACAACAGTCAGGTGACCCACGGTTTCTCTGGGTTAAAGTGTCATCCAGGAGACTGACAAAGGCCGTAAAACAAGAAGGCACACTGATTTTGATCTAGACTGTGAACAATGACATACAAACACAAACACAACTGTTTTTGTTGGCTGAGGAAATAAAAAAACCTTCAGTTATTGCTTCAACATTAATGAGGCACATTGTGTCCTTGGATATAATTGCATCTACTTTTGCTTTGGGTGTTTCTGGTTGTAAACACTATAATTAGGCTACATAGTTGCGAATGGATTTATCACACTCAAATATCAACAGTGGTGTACTGAATAATGTACTTGCATGTATAGAAATATACTATATATTTGTTTTCCCTCACAGAAGGTGATGCAGGTGTTGTTGATTAGATTATTTGAAATTAGACACTGGTAATAGTGACAAAGTATAATAAAATATAGACCCTAAAACATTCATTTTATAAGGATTTGTCAAAAGAAAAGCACATACATAAATCACTCTGACTTATGCAGCATGCATGCAAACAATACCTGATGTGTACAGTAAGTGGTTTTAAGAGGAACAACTGTATCAGTGTGAGAAGGCGAAATAGAGGAGTGTGTGCTAAACTGCATACCTGTCTGTGTCTACATGTGTGCATATTAGCCTACGGTAGGTGTGATGTGTGAGGCTGCATCCAGAGCCATTCCTTTGTTGCGTGGAGCAGCGTTGCCCCGAGGGCTGCAGCAGCGTGAGTGTAAACTACGTGGTGCTCTGGAAACAAGAAAAGCGGCTCTGTTTTTGGCTGTCTTGGCTTTGTATGAGCGCTTGCTGGCACGCAGTCAAGATCCTGCCCCTAGAGAAGGAAGATTAATGACAGCTAGTCACGGAAAGGCTTTACAGCAGCAGAGAGCAAAAGAGAGGAATAGATGGAGAGGAGGGAGGGAGGGGGGAAAACAAAGGTGAGTAACTGTTGCGTTTAAATGATAGACGTAGTTATGAGTAAAAGGTGTTTGACTGAGTGTTGGTGTCATCTCAGAGCCCAAACGCAGATCTAACAGGTTAATACAATCCTCATAATCATTCATAATAGTCGTAAAAACATAGTTAATACAGTGAGTTGATGCATTCGTACTTGGATGTCATAATACTAAACCAGCCAATGTCCGCATGACAGCTCTGACAGCCTTACAACTGACAATTTAATTCACAACACCTCACCCTTCTGTTCGCCTGAGAAAATGCTCCATCTACTCAACACCTCTGCTAAATCCTGAGGAGAGTGAGAAATGGCTAATTACGCAGGTTTTGTTTGGTTACGGTCTAGACATTACACAGATCCCCTGTCTTGTAATGACACCTTAACAGACAGTGTAGTGAACCCTCATCAAGCACATTGTTTTTCCTCACCAAGCGGGACGTTTCTTACTCAGGGTTCCTCGTAAACAAAACCAAGGGTGGACATTTTTTTAATATGTGGAACAATTTTTTGCTCGGATTATATGCGCTGTAAAAGTTAAGTGTTATTAAGTTATGTTTCTTCAGCGGGAAAATTGAGTATTGGTAGACAGAGCAAAGTGTATAATGAAAAACTTGCGCAGAGATTTTTTAGGGAAAAGACTCACAAGTGATGAATGAGGGAAGAGCTCAGAGGAGAATGCTGTGCCACTATAGTTGACCTCTTCCCCGTCTCTTAGCCAAAACCCCAAAACAAAGTCTCGGGCTTCAGGGCAGACACAGGTCATGGTGACCTCACTTTCCTCATCTCTTCTTTCATTCCCTGACCACACAGCCTATGACCTTACTCCTTATGCAGTCGCTAGCAATCTTTGTATCACAGATGAAAAACGATCATGAGCCAAGTTGAGACATTGAGAGCGAGTAAGAAAACACGAGTGTTTCATTTGCAAGCTGTTTACTTTGTTGTGGACACATGCTGGATGACTCCATCATAATGCTGGTAAACTGCTCCATTTCTTGGTGCCAGGCACTTTTGACCACAAGAATGCAAGGAAAGTAATTCAGTAAAAACAAAATTCATCAAGTGTTGAAATATAAAACTAAGGGGCTGTATTCATCTCAAGCTTTCTGGAAAAAACATGTATATTGGACAGTTCTGCAGTACACAATGTATCTGCACTGCCAAACTTCTGTGACAATTCGGGGAGTAGTGATCTGAAAACAACGTTTTGGAGGGAGCACTAAATGGCTTTGTGGTCCAATTCGAAACTAAAGTAATTCCCCAGCAGTACACAATACAGTAGGTTTAATAGTAACTTTCCAGCACACCTCTCAATCCACAACACTTCTTAAAAGGTTTTAATCTTTTAACCATCAAAATTTAGTTAAACGTCTTGGGGAAGACAACATTTATTTAAAAAAAAAGAAGTGACATAAGCCTTTTGTGGTTCCAGAGAGAACCGGGCAATGTATACAACATTGCCTCAAGTGATCCTTTTGAGGCAACAATGCACCTTTTTAACTTAATATGGACAAAAATGTTGGCAAACAAATGCTTATACACATTCAACACAAAGCTAAATTATAATCCATGTGGAGTTATGTTTCTGGCAACCTGATGCATTTAAGTCAACTATTCACTTTTTGTGCACTGTTTGGTCTTCAGCAGCTCCTGAGGGAAATGTCCTTCTCTTTATCTACTAAATGCTCCACTTTGCTCACCAGCTAGTCAGTAACCACATTCTGTCTGGATTTTCTAAACTAAAAACAGCTGTCTGCTGTTGCTTAAAACAATGCCATGAGAGCAGTAAGAGTGAACCAAAGCTTGTAAAGCTTGTTTAGTTCTCTGTGGTTCATCACTTTAAAAGACCCCTTAAACATGTTCACATTGGTTATACATTGTCATGGTACTTCATTATAAAAATGTGTGGACCGTTTAAATAATTAAGATAAGTTTGGTGGGCTTTCAGGATTTAAAATGTCTAGTGAGCATTTTGATGTATTTTCTATATGTCCAAACATATAATAACTTATTCTAAAATTCTGCTATCACCACATTAGGAGTGCGGTTCAACAAAATTGAGAAAATCTATGGTACATCACTCACTGAATCCCTTTAGTTTCTCCATTGGTGCACCTGGAGGAAATTAATTTAGCTAAGCAAACAGTCAAACCCAATGATACCTTTCAGCACCGTTTTGTCTGACAGACTGTAAAATTACAGCTGTGACATCTCAGAATCAGTGATCTAACTATTGGTTATCAACTAATTCCGACACTGCATCTGTATAACAGGATGTTTCCAGCCATGTTTATCATAACTTAAAACTGTTTTTACAGCATTTTGAGCACTTTCCTGAAAACATATACTGATACCCTTTTCATTTTTACCAAAACACCTGTCCCCCATTCTGTCGACATTACCCAGGAGAGCGCAGAGTGGGCGGCAGGGAGAGAGGGAAGAAGGGAGGGGTGCTATTGTTGGCACACTCCTGCAGTTCTGTAGGCGGGGGAATGTGGAGAGGTGGGAAGGGGAATTATAAAGAATAAATATTATGCTTACACAAAACTGCTTTGAATCAGCGTTGAACAGCATATTTAAAAGATGTGTGGATTTGATGAGATCATTTGGGGGAAATGCTGCTATGACACCCAACATTAAGGAACATAAAAAGTTAAGTGGTAACCCAAAGGTCAACAGGAATGGAGGGAAGGTGAATGGAGATTAGAGCCTAGATGAACTTTAATAAAAGTCTAAAAGTAGACTCACGGCTGGCAACTAAAAGGGCAATAATAATGGGAGGCGTTTGAAAAAAGCTGCTCCTTATCTACTAGAGGAATTTGTTGACTGGAGACATCTATGAGCGCAGCTATCTTAAAGGTGGGGTAGGTAAGTTTGAGAAACCGGCTCGAGATACACTTGTTATATCCCATGGAATGCTCTTAACATCCCGATAGCAATGAATATCTTAAGTGCTTTGACAAAAATCCATTAAAAAATGTCATCTGTGGAAGCCGTAGCACTGTAAAAAGCACGACCAATCAGCCGGCCCGGCTAAAATAACTGAATGGCCTACCTGCCTGTCAGCCTTCCATCTGTGCACAAACTTATCTCGTGCCCTCATTGGTCATGTGCGCGTTCGTGTGTGTTGGAGGAGGGGTTCTATAAGGAAGTGGCAGATTTGTTCCAGCTGTGTATTTTTTCACATTCAAGTGCACTCGAGCTGGTTTCTCCAAAATGACATACACCACCTTTAAATAAACATCTGTATGTACATATAGTGCCGAGATGCATATTGAATACGCCTTTCAGCAAAACAATGAGCCACATCATTTTGGTGACCAATAGAATCGAATAAATACTTTATTTGTATACTATTCTGGCTAAAGTAATTTCTTTCTGTGGGGTCTTCATTTTGGTTAAACAGCAGAGTTCAAGAATATGTGGTTTAAGGAAGGCCTGTTACCAGAACTGTCATTCAGATCCTAATTTTGGAAATCACAAAAGACTGCATGAACAGATAGGACGTAGTGGAGTCAAATGTTTATGCCATCTTCACTTTATACGTTTGCCCAGTGATACATCTAAAAAAGGAGTGCGATAAGGTATGTACTTTAGGTATGGAAACACAAATCGGGCATCGGGATACAAAAATCGGATGGTTGGTACTTTAATGCAGGTTATTTTGGAAATGAAAAAACAGCACTAGTTTTTCTAATATTTTACAAAAGACTGAATTCATAGGTATAGGAAGCAACACAGTATAGTAGTTATTGTAAATAATAAAAAAACGAAGAGTGGAACAGGCTAGCAAATGTGCAGGTGTGCGTCATATGAGAGGCCCCGCCTTACATTTTCCGCCACAGATTTGGGGAAATTGGTCCGTGCGCAAAGCATTGAGGGGATTTGAAGGACGCGAAGTCTACCCATGTGAAGCCTCGAAATTACCCCCAAACCAAGGACGCGGCCTCGGTGGAATTCCAAGTATGCTTGAGATTCGAACAGTCCTTCGGCGGCACTCGATGATGTAGTATCCTTGAAATATTGGCTTGGAAGCCAGTATCCTCGAGATTGAGAAACGGCCCCAGAGTTGCTCAGTTGTGGGTGGCACATGGAGGGAGCAGGAGGCTCCCAGTGTAAGGAAACGTTTTTTGTAAGCTGGTAAGTCGGTTAGCGGCCCGGCTACGTTAGCCTTTGTTTAATTGAAGGTATTTTTGGAGTTTGATAGCAATAAAGCCTTTTTTGGATTTGAACACTGTCTCTGTCGTGATTGCTGCACTAACACTTTCCTCTTTGTCTGCCCAGTCCTGTTACAAGTGTCAAAACATCTACCCATATGCATACTTGGAGACATCAGAAAATTAAATTGAGGAAAAAATGCCAACTACAACTGATCAGTACCATTACGACCCTTTTACTGTTCATAAGGTAAACTCATACCGTGAAATCAGTAACTGTATAGCACACCTCTGCAGTACATGCCCACATTTTGCCACGCGATTAGCCCTACTGTAGATGGAAGTGGGCACTGATCCCTGCTGAGATTTGGCTGAAGTGGTCATTGGGCTGGTCCTGTCCACAGAGTCCAATAGCAAGGACGAGAGACGATAGTTGGTCCTGGGTTGTAGGGCACAGAGAGGGCAGTGTCTAGGGGAGAGAGGAACTCTGATAGACGGGCACAAAGGGACCATTGCTTTGGCTCGAGACGCAGCGGGAATTCAGTTGGAGTTCCGTGGGAAGAGTTGGGCTCAATGAGACAGATCTCTCTCCCTCTCTTTCCCTCTTCTCAATGAGTTTGTGACAGAAGCGTAGATGGAGACGTCAACAAAGCACTCACAAGCAGCCCTTAATAATTCAGTGCAGACATTTTTTCAATCCAACATGAGATATGCACCATTACAATACTGCTAGCGGGGGAGTACAACTAATCAGACACAATGTGATGAACTGTACTTCTGGAAATCATTATAAGTAATTATTAACATGCACTTTCAATAGACTGTAATGTTAGATGTACAATACAGAAAAAGAATCGAGTATCGAGACCCAGTGTTATTGTTAATCCATTAATAGCTTTCTTTCCTCATAGCCAAGTTTCCCCTTGACTTTATCTGTATTATGACCCAAGCCAAGGCATGTTGCAATCCAAAGCACACACAGATTCCAATGAAATAAAAGCATCAATCTGATCCAAAACTACTACAGAAATCCCATTGTTCATCATGCAACACTGACCCTGGACAATCAAGCTCTATTGGGAAACTCGGCACGGTTAAACACTCAACCAAAATACACACATTCACACACGTCGGTGTTACTGGTGTTAGATGGTGTCCTGGCCTAAACTGACTGCATTTTTTGCCCACCCGATCCCACCACTCTTTGTAATGACAAAATAAAACCCATTTGGTTCATTTCAATGAAAGAGATAAGCAAAAGCTTCACCGGAGAGGCGGTATATACAGGAATCTAACATTAAAGATCAAAGTAAGTCTTCTGAGCGTCATCCACGGATATATTTTCTCGTAAAATGTCAGGTGTAATCTCTACCAATGGAATTTTCACAAGTTTATTAACCAGTGGGAATTTGTCCAGTAGTGAATACCTCCCCTATGTGACAATGTAATCATTTCTCCAATGCTCACTCCATCATAATTTGAAGTTGTTTGTGTTTCAGGAATGCTACTTGTGGAACCTGGTCTAAGAAAATACCATGAGTGTCTATGGAGGAAGCTATTCCAAACAGTGCTAATATCCTAAAACCCCACCACTGGGCATCAGGAGGCATAAAGAAGGAATGTCAAAAAACTGTAATAATCCAGTTCATTACTTCTTCTAATACCTTACTTCTATACCTGTATTTGATTTCTAACCATGTTTGAAGTGGGTTTTTAAACCAAAATGTACATTGAAGTGACCCCTAGGCTCCATATCCCTTATAAGCAGGGGTGCACATAACTTTTTTGCACTGGTTCTCAAAAAGGAGCACCTGGAGATGTAGCGTGGTGCGCATCCTTAATACACTGGACTTTATGAACGGG